>NW_024608033.1:0-10000 GCF_018296145.1 Oncorhynchus tshawytscha
GTAGAGAAGGACATCAGTAATAGATGGTTGAGGGTAGAGCAAAGGAGATCAGTAATAGAGGAAGGACAGGAGTAAAAACAAACTAAGTGTAACTACTATTATAAAATAGATTGTGACCCTAAAATGTATATAGTATGTATAAGCAGGACGTACAGGCCCAAGTGTTGTCCATTAGTTTACTCCAATTAGGGTTGTGTCACGTGTGCTCTCTCTCGGCCTCTAGGTCACCAGGCTGCTCGTTCTGAGCGCACACATGTCACCATCGTTACGCGCATAATGACACTCACCTGGACTCCATCACCTCCTTGATTAGCTGCCCTTTATGTGTCCCTCCCTTTGGTTCCTTCCCCAGTCGTCATTGTTTCTGTATCTGTTTTTCATGTTCAGACGCAGTTCGTGGTTCTTGTTGTATTTGTTTGTTTGTTTATTAAATGTATTCACTCCTGAACTTGCTTCCCGACTCACAGCGTGCATCCTTACAGACTGACGACTCTCCAGCATGCATCCTTACAGACTGACGACTCTCATGCATCCTTACAGACTGACTCTCCAGCGTGCATCCTTACAGACTGCGACTCTCCAGCGTGCATCCACAGACCGAGCGACTCTCCAGCGTGCATCCTTACAGACTGACGACTCTCAGCGTGCATCCTTACAGGTGGTAGGGTTAGAGAAGTAATAGACAAAAATATATTTAAAAAGCAAAGATATATATATATATATATATATATATATATATATATATATATATATATATATATATATAAATATATTTAGAGCAAGATATTTTTTATATATATAAATATATTTAGAGCAAAGATATATATATATTTTTAATATATATAAAAATATATAAAGATTTATGTATGTATATATGTATGTATGTATGTATGTATGTATGTATGTATGTATGTATGTATGTATGTATGTATGTATGTATGTATGTATGTATGTATGTATGTATGTATGTATGTATGTATGTATGTATGTATGTATTTGCAAAAGATGTATGTATGTATTTGCAAAAGATGTTAACTGGGAATTGTAAGTGATGCAGACTATTACATTGATGGACGCTACAATCTATCTGCAATATTAAAGCTGATCTACCCCATAAAAAAATCCAATTATAATCCCCTGTTTATGGTAGTCAGTGGGTCATCCACACTCCACCCTCCCCTGAGAGAGATCTTCCAGTCCAGTGGCTTGTGTTCACGGTCTGCTCAACCCTCTCTACAGGCTGGCCTGCCACTCTGGCTTTCCTTCAAAAGAGAGGCTCTCTCCTTCTCTCTCTCTCTCTCTCAATTTAATTCAATTCAATGGGCTTTATTGGCATGGGAAACACATGTTTACATTGCTAAAAGGAAGTGAAATAAATAATAAACATAGTGAAATAAATAATACAAAATTAATAGTAAACATTCTCATTCCTCTCTCTCAGCCTCTCTCTTCTATCCTCTCTCGCCTCTCTCTCTCTCTTTCCTCTCTCTCAGCCCCTCTCTTCTATCCTCTCTCGCCCTCTCTCTCTCTTTCTTTCCTCTGTCTCTCAGCCACTCTCTCCTATCCTCTCTCTTCCCTCTCTCTCTCTCTCTTTCCTCTCTCAGCCTCTCTCTTCTATCCTCTCGCCCTCTCTCTCTCTCATTCCTCTGTCCCAGCCTCTCTCTCTCTCCTATCCTCTCTCACCCTCTCTCTCTTTTTCCTCTCTCTCAGCCTCTCTCTCTCTTCTATCCTCTCTCTTTCCTCTCTCTCTCTCTTTCCTCCTCTCTCAGCCACTCTCTCTTCTATCTTTCTTCTCTCGCCCTCCTCTCCTCTCTCTCTTTCCTCTCTCTCAGCCCCTCTCTCTCTTCTATCCTCTCTCTTTCTTCTCTCGCCCTCTCCTCATCTCTCTCTCTCTCTCCTCTCACCCTCTCTCTCTCTCTCTTTCCCTCTCTCTCCAGCCCCTCTCTCTCTTCCTATCCTCTCTCTTTCCTCTCTCCCTCTTTCCTCTCTCTCTCTCTTTCCTCTCTCTCTCAGCCTCTCTCTCTCTTCTATCCTCTCTCTTTCCTCTCTCTCTCTTTCCCCCTCAGCCTCTCTCCTCTTTCCTCTCTCTCTCTCTTTCTCCTCTCTCTTCCTCTCTCTTTCCTCTTTCCTCTCTCTCTTCAATCCTCTCTCTCTTTTCTCCTCTCTCTTTCCTCTCTCTCTCAGCCTCTCTCTCTCTTCTATCCTCCTCTTTCCTCTCTCTCTCTTTCTCTCTCTCTCAGCCTCTCTCTCTTCTATCCTCTCTCTTTCCTCTCTTCTCTTCTCCAGCCTCTCTCTCTCTTCAGCCTCTCTCTTTCTTCTATCCTCTCTCTTCCTTTCCTCTCTCTTCTATCCTCTCTTCTTCCTCTCTCTTTCCTCTCTCTCTCTCTTTCCTCTCTCTCAGCCTCTCTCTTCTATCCTCTCTCTTTCCTCTCTCTCTCTCTCTCTCTCTCTCCTTTCTCTCTTCTCAGCCTCTCTCTCTTCTATCCTCTCTCTCTTCCTCTCTCTCTCTCTCTCTCTCTCTCTCTCTCTCTCTCTCTCTCTCTCTTTCTCTTTGCTTATCTTTCCCCTCTCTCTCTTTACTATCTCTCCTCCTCATATCCTTATCATGCCTCCAGATCTTTCTTCTAATTGTGTCTCCCAAAATGACCTTTAATCAACGACCTTTAATGAAATAGCTGTTGTTGTTATTGTTTGACTATCAGTCAGAGTCATTCATGTCTACTTCTCATTTTCCCATTGGATGACTCTTTCTCCACCTGATGGTTGCCGGGCAACAGAACAGAGCAGAGCAGAATGGAGCTGGCTGATGTTGTGTTGTGTGTAACGTTGAGTAGCTCTGTCACGCCCCCAGCAGCACTGTCAACACCGCATCCAGGCATAGAACACACACAATCAGTGTTACACACACTCACGCACACAATTAGTGTTACACACACACACACACACACACAAACACACACACACACACACACACACATCAGTGTTACTCACACACACAATTAGTGTCACACACACACACAATTAGTGTCACACACACACACACAATCAGTGTTACACATACAGGGATTGGATGGGAGTACTGTGGGATGTACAGTAGGAGGAGGCAGCCTTACTGCAGCATGAGAGCAGAACAGGAGCGCACAGTACAGCAGTCCACACTTGAACATCCCTCCCACACACCCCCACGGCTCGCTCCCCTCTCAGCATCTGTGCTGCTTCTATCTATCTATCTATCTATCTATCTATCTATCTATCTATCTATCTATCTATCTATCTATCTATCTATCTATCTATCTATCTGTCTCTCTCCTCTCTATCTCTCCCCTCTCCTCTCTATCTCTCCTCTCACTCTCTCTCCTCTCTATCTCTCCTCTCTCCTCTCTATCTCTCCTCTCTCTCTCTATCTCTTTATCTTACTTCGGCTCCCTGACTCTACCTCTGCAGTCTGATCCAGCTCCACCGTGCTGTGCTGGTCTCTTCTTTCTTGACTGAACCAGCCAGGGAAGATGTCGTCCAACCAGTCCCCAGGAGCAGGGTCTGGACCGGGGCCAAACCCAAATCCCAGTCCCCCTTCAGGAAGAGGGGCAGCCTGCAGTACTCAACCAGCCCATGTAAGGAGAGGGACCAGGGGATGGGGATGGAGGGGTAGTGGGTAGTTTATAAACCATGTTATCTGTGACTGAGTGTGTTGTGTATGTATGATTGATGAGAGGATGAGAGGATGCAGGTTATTCTCATTAAGATCAAATCTATTTTACTGTTGTCAATTACTTAATTACCTTACAGGATTAGGTCCTGTTTACATCGAAGCGTTCAGTCCATTTAGTAGGTGTAGGGAATATGATGAAGGCAGAGTTTCCATGGCAACGTTTTTCCTCGAATAGTTTGGGGAGCTCGAGACCTGTTGATCGAGGGGAAAGGAGGGGAATTTTCTCAACTAAATATTTAGTTTCCCAAAAAAAGCACCATGGAGTCCTTGATGCATTCAGTGATTTTCATTTTTGCTAGATGGTTCTTTAAAAGTAAATATAGAATTGTTGTCGTTTTTGCTTATCGTTAGTTTTCCACAAAACGGTGAGATTCAAGCCAGACTCGATTCATATTCTACGCTTGGATATTTCCGTGGACCCAGAGGCACTCTCTGTGATGGAGTGAAATATGCTGTAACCTTGCTGCACCAGTGATTCTGTGATCCTCGTTGATCCCTATAACTGAACGAGAGGATTAACTGTGCTGTATCACTATATGCACAGTACGCCAACTGTACGCCAATCACTCCGGCATCACCGCTACAGAACAGAGGATCTATCTGACATGTTCTGAGATCTAGAACCATAGAAATCACAGGAGGTTGGCGGCACCTTAATTGGAGAGGATGGGTTTGTGGTATGAGTGGAATGGTATCTAAATCATCACCTGGTTACCACCCGGTTACCACTTGGTTTCCACCTAGTTTCCATCTGGTTACCACTTGGTTTCCACCTAGTTTCCACCCAGTTACCACTTGGTTTCCACCTATTTTCCACCTGGTTACCACTTGGTTTCCACCTAGTTTCCACCTGGTTACCACTTGGTTTCCACCTAGTTTCCACCTGGTTACCACTTGATTTCCACCTAGTTTCCACCTGGTTACCACTTAGTTTCCACTTAGTTTCCACCTGGTTACCACTTGGTTTCCACCTAGTTTCCACCTGGTTACCACCTGGTCTATATTCGCTCCGTTCCAGGCCGTTATTATGAGTTGTCCTCCCCTCAGCAGCCTCCTGTGATAGAAATAGAAGATCTAGAAAGGAAAGGTAGAATGATCGGGGCGGCAGGGTAGCCTAGTAGTTAGAGCGTTGGACTAGTAACCTGAAGGTTGAAAGTTCAAACCCCTGAGCTGACAAGGTACAAATCTGTCATTCTGCCCCTGAACAGGCATTTAACCCACTGTTCCCTGGTAGGCTGTCATTGAAAATAAGAATTTGTTCTTAACTGACTTGCCAGGTTAAATAAAGGTTAAAAAAAAAAAAAATGATAGAACAGAATGTACAGTATATAATAGATAAAACATAGAATATCTATGTGTCTTAGACTATTACTTGGTGAAAGATGCACCACCCTAATCTGCTTAATTCCTGCATATTCTTCTTGCAGTTTCAGTGGGGAAAAAACACAGTTCAGTTATTTCTTGAAAATGTTATGCAAATGAGGAATAGCACATTCCTGTTGTGTAGGACTATGTGAATGTTGTGAAACACAGGAGTCAGGAGGAAGGTAGCTGACAGAGGTTTCATGCACTGATGGCCATGTTCTATATCTTTGAATTATGGGTTTAAAAAAAATCAACATGCAAATCAAGAGCTGGTGACTATAAGGTTCTATCTGCAAAAAGACCATTCTGACACAGTAGGCTTTAAAGTTCTGAACCTTCATTGGTTTGAATAGTGTCAGCAACATTTATTGTTTTTCTTGTATTCTTTGAACATGAATTGGGACATTTAGATTTCTATATAGGTAGAGAACATTGAACAGAACAATGCTGTGTCAATAACTCAACTGAGTGGGCCGTGTGCCTCTCCAGTCCCAGACCATGTGTTATTAACACCTAGCCCAGTAGCCAACAACACATCAGATGTCAAAACGCCACTACCGGTTAGATAATTGGAATTTTGTGATCTGTTTACATAACGTGTTATTAAATAAACACATTTATCTTTTTTTTTTAAGCAGAGCATTTACGTCTGTGCAAGAATTAATTTGCTTAAAGGGTAGGTAGAAAAAAACGTAATGGATTTGCATTAGAATACGCATTAAAAGTCCCAATGCAAAATTACATCTCACTTTTCAATTTTTAGAGTAATTACATTAAAACTGATCAGAATTCCGAAGAATGCGAAATCCTGCCGGAAAAAAACATAACGTGTGGCGTAATATGGAGAACCCAGCAAGCCAGCCTACTCCTAATAACAGTCAACTTCAAATGTACAGTGGCTTTTTTCACTTCCTGTGTTGTCAAGATGCATCAGCATCACATCACCTCCTGTGTTGTCAAGATGCAGCATCACTCCCTGTGTTGTCAAGATGCAGCATCACTCCCTGTGTTGTTAAGATGCAGCTTTCACCCCCTGTGTTGTCAAGATGCAGCATCACTTCCTGTGTTGTCAAGATGCAGCATCACTTCCTGTGTTGTCAAGATGCAGCATCACTTCCTGTGTTGTCAAGATGCAGCATCACTCCCTATGTTGTCAAGATGCAGCATCACTTCCTGTGTTGTTAAGATGCAGCTTCACTCCCTGTGTTGTCAAGATGCAGCATCACTTCCTGTGTTGTCAAGATGCAGCATCACCTCCTGTGTTGTCAAGATGCAGCATCACTTCCTGTGTTGTCAATATGCAGCAACTTCCTGTGTTGTCAAGATGCAGCATCACTTCCTGTGTTGTCAAGATGCAGCATCACTCCCTGTGTTGTCAAGATGCAGCATCACTCCCTGTGTTGTCAAGATGCAGCATCACCTCCTGTGTTGTCAAGATGCAGCATCACTTCCTGTGTTGTCAATATGCAGCATCACTTCCTGTGTTGTCAAGATGCAGCATCACTTCTTGTGTTGTCAAGATGCAGCATCACTTCCTGTGTTGTCAAGATGCAGCATCACTCCCTGTGTTGTCAAGATGCAGCATCACTTCCTGTGTTGTCCATATGCAGCATCACTTCCTGTGTTGTCAAGATGCAGCATCACTTCCTGTATTGTCAATATGCAGCATCACTTCCTGTGTTGTCAAGACACAGCTTGGAAAGAAAGGGGAGAAAAGGAGAGTAAAGTTGTCTGTCTGTCTGTCTGTCACACAAGCCTCTTCAGTAATCTCTTGTCACTAGTCTTGGAGAAAGTACTAAATTGTCATTTTTGAGTATAAGTAAAGATACCTTAATAGAAAATGATTCAAGTAAAATACTACTTCAGTAAAAGTCTAAAAGTTCCTGTTTTAGGCCTCCTGAGTGTCGCAGCGGTCTAAGGCACTGCATTGAAGTGCTAGAGGTGTCACTACAAACCCATGATCGATCCCGGGCTGTATCACAACCAGCTGTGATCAGGAGTGCAAAATGGTCAGGGAGGGTTTGGCCAGTGGTGCTTTACTTGGCTCATCGCTCTCTAGCGACTGGCCTCAGTCGTCAGTTGAACTAGCGTCCCACCTCGTCACCAGCCAGTGAAACTGCAGGGCGGCAAATTTAAAACAACAGAAATCCCATAATTAAAATTCCTAGTATTTTACACCATTTTAAAGATACACTTGTTGTAAATCCAGCCACAGTGTCCGATTTCAAAAAGGCTTTATGACGAAAGCACACCAAACGATCATGTTAGGTCAGAGCCAAGTCACAGAAAAACACAGCCATTTTTCCAGCCAAAGAGAGGAGTCATAAAAAGCAGAAATAGAGATAAAATTAATCACTAATCTTTGATGATCTTCATCAGATGACACTCATAGGACTTCATGTTACACAATACATGTATGTCTTGTTTGGTAAAGTTCATATTTATATCCAAAAATCTCAGTTTACATTGGCGCGTTATTTTCAGTAGTTCCAAAACATCCGGTGATTTTGCAGAGAGCCACATCAATTTACAGAAATACTCATAATCATTGCTAAAAGATACAAGTGTTATGCATGGAATTTTAGATCCACTTCTCCTTAATGCAACCGCTGTGTCAGATTTCAAAAAAACTTTATGAAAAAAGCACACCATGCAATAATCTGAGTACAGCGCTCAAAGACCAAAACAACCCAAACAGATATCCGCCATGTTGTGTAGTCAACAGAAGTCAGAAATAGCATTATAAATATTCACTTACCTTTGATGAGCTTCATCAGAATGCACTCCCAGGAATCCCAGTTCCACAATAAATGTTTGATTTGTTCGATAAAGTCCATCAGTTATGTCCAAATATCTCCTTTTTGTTTGCGAGTTTAGCCCAGTAATCAAAATTCATGAGGCGTGTTCACTAGGTGCAGACAAAAAGTCAAAAGTTTCCGTTACAGTCCGTAGAAACATGTCAAACGATGTAAAGATTCAATCTTTAGGATGTTTTTAAAATAAATCTTCAATAATGTTCCAACCAGAGAATTCCTTTGTCTTTAGAATTGCAATGGAACGCAAGCTAACTCTCACTTGAACGCGCGTGGTCAGCTCATGACTCTCTGGCAGACCTCTGACTCATTCCCCTCTCATTCGCCCCCACTTCACAGTAGAAGCCTCAAACAAAGCTCTAAAGACTGTTGACATCTAGTAAAAGCCTTAGGAAGTGCAATATGACCCCATAGACACTGTATATTCGATAGGCAAAGAGTTGAAAAACTACAAACCTCAGATTTCCCACTTCCTGGTTGGAGGTTTTTGCTGCCCTATGAGTTCTGTTATACTCACAAACATCATTCAAACAGTTCTAGAAACTTCAGAGTTTACTAATCTACTAACTCTACTAATTATATGCATATTATAGCTTTTATGGCTGAGTAGCTGGCAGTTGAATTTGGGCACGCTTTTCATCCAAAATTCCCAATGCTGCCCCCTACCCTAGAGAAGTTAAGAGTGCGGGTGTTAAGAAGCGCAGTTTGGCGGGTCATGTTTCGGAGGACGCATGACTCGATCTTTGCGTCCCGAGCCTGTTGGGGAGTTGCAGCAGCGATGAGACATGATCGGAAAACGGGTAAAGTACAACAACAACAAAAAGTCCTTTCAACAACTTCATTGTCCATTCAGTGTGGAAGTTGTCTTTGGATTGAATGAGGCAACAGGTTGGAACTGGAAGAGCTGTGGTAGTGAGCCTGGAATGGATGAACTGTTAGGATGAATCATAGCAGTTTAAGCAGAGAAACGGTTGGCTTGATATTAACACCTCTCCACGCACCATGTGTCCTGGTGGTGAACCTGGTACATTATATTGGATAGATCCAGAGAGAGAATGTTCTAAAAAGAGATGAGTCATTTCAAATGTCACCATCTGGTCAATTTAAACAGGGAGGGAGGGGAGGAGGGGAGAGAGAGAGAGAGAGAGAGAGAGAGAGAGAGAGAGAGAGAGGAGAGAGAGAGAGAGAGAGAGAGAGAGAGAGAGGAGAGAGAGAGAGAGATAGAGAGAGAGAGAGAGAGAGAGAGAGAGAGAGAGAGAGAGAGAGAGAGAGGGGGGGTGGATATGTGTCTGGTCACAGTAGACTTGACGTATTCCTAGTGGAGCAAAGCATAGAAATAGAATCAATTCAGTTTATCAGTCAAATTGCCAGGGTTAAAGGTTCCAAGCCCTTTCTAGAGATTATATTTCTATGGAGCAAAGGGCCTCATGGTCCCCATAGATTTGTTTTGAAATATAATGTAGGCCTTGTGTTGAGGTTAAAGAGTGTAGACACCTCCTTTTCCACTTGAGGTTGTATCAGAGCAAGGGAATAGTGGTGTAGAGTGGGCCCCACAGAACCTGGGAGTTTACGGCTAACACTGTGGTGGCCATAATGGGAGGGTGAGTATTGTAACCTTAGATTAGGTTTAATCCGAGGATTACCTAATAATTATTGATAATAATTATTAATCATTCCCACTATTGGTTTCGGTGTGTTTATGTATGACAGCTCAGAGACGTTTTTCCCCAATAACCCAAATCAAATCAAATCAAATTTTATTTGTCACATACACATTCTTAGCAGATGTTAATGCGAGTGTAGCGAAATGCTTGTGCTTCTAGTTCCGACAATGCAGTAATAACCAACAAGTAATCTAACTAACAATTCCAAAACTACTGTCTTATACACAGTGTAAGGGGATAAAGAATATGTACATAAGGATATATGAATGAGTGATGGTACAGAGCAGCATAGGCAAGATACAGTAGATGGTATCGAGTACAGTATATACATATGAGATGAGTATGTAAACAAAGTGGCATAGTTAAAGTGGCTAGTGATACATGTATTACATAAGGATGCAGTCGATGATATAGAGTACAGTATACACGTATGCATATGAGATGAATAA
>NW_024608033.1:15000-45719 GCF_018296145.1 Oncorhynchus tshawytscha
GAGACACATAGAGACACACAGAGACACTCAGAGACACATAGAGACACAGAAACACTCAGAGACACATAGAGAGACATAGAGACACTCAGAGACACACAGATACACATAGAGACACGCAGAGACACATAGAGACACAGAGACACATAGAGACACACAGAGACACAGAAACACAGAGACACAGAGAGACAGTCAGAGACACACAGAGACACATAGAAACACACAGAGACACATAGATACACATAGAGACACACAGAGACACATAGAGACACACAGAGACACAGAGACACAGAGACACATAGAGACACACAGAGACACACAGAGACACATAGAGACACACAGAGACACATAGAGACACACAGAGACACAGAGACACAGAGACACATAGAGACACACAGAGACACACAGAGACACATAGAGACACACAGAGACACAGAGACACAGAGACACATAGAGACACACAGAGACACACAGAGACACATAGAGACACTCAGAGACACATAGAGACACTCAGAGACACATAGAGACACATAGAGACACTCAGAGACACATAGAGACACATAGAGACACATAGAGACACAGAGACACAGAGACACTCAGAGACACATAGAGACACATAGAGACACATAGAGACACTCAGAGACACATAGAGACACATAGAGACACTCAGAGACACTCAGAGACACATAGAGACACATAGAGACACATAGAAACACATAGAGACACATAGAGACAGTCAGAGACACATAGAGACACATAGAGACACAGAGACACTCAGAGACACATAGAGACACTCAGAGACACATAGAGACACACAGAGATACTCAGAGACACATAGAGACACAGAGACACACAGAGACACATAGAGACACACAGAGACACATAGAGACACACAGAGACACAGAGACACAGAGACACAGAGACACACAGAGACACACAGAGACACATAGAGACACACAGAGACACATAGAGACACACAGAGACACAGAGACACAGAGACACATAGAGACACACAGAGACACACAGAGACACATAGAGACACAGAGACACATAGAGACATAGAGACACACAGAGACACACAGAGACACATAGAGACACATAGAGACACACAGAGACACAGAGACACATAGAGACACACAGAGACACAGAGACACACAGAGACACAGAGACACATAGAGACACACAGAGACACACAGAGACACATAGAGACACAGAGACACACAGAGGCACACAGAGACACAGAGACACATAGAGACACATAGAGACACAGAGAGACACAGAGACACAGAGACACACAGAGACACACAGAGACACCCAGAGACACATAGAGACACAGAGACACATAGAGACACATAGAGACACAGAGACACATAGAGACACATAGAGACACACAGAGACACATAGAGACATAGAGACACAGAGACACATAGAGACACATAGAGACACACAGAGACACGTACAGACCTAAACCAGAGTAAAACAAACATAGACAGGGGTGATGAGAGAGAAAGAGACCAGGATCCAGCCTCTTTCCTGAGTGGTGCATCTTCTCACCCCCCTGCCCCTCTGCACCACAACCAGGAGGGGGAAGGGGGAAGACACAGGCACTAGAACAGCCAACCAGGATCAGGGGGAGGGGTGGGGCGGACACAGGCACTAGAGCAGCCAACCAGGAGCAGAGGGGGACAGACACAGGCACTCAGACACAGGCACTAGAGCAGCCAACCAGGACCAGGCGGGGAACAGACACACACACTAGAACAGCCAACCAGGAGCAGGCGGGGGCAGACACACACACTAGAACAGCCAACCAGGAGCAGGCAGGGGTCAGACACACACACTAGAACAGCCAACCAGGAGCAGGCGGGGGCAGACACACACACTAGAACAGCCAACCAGGAGCAGGCGGGGGCAGACACACACACTAGAACAGCCAACCAGGAGCAGGCGGGGGCAGACACACACACTAGAACAGCCAACCAGGAGCAGACGGGGGCAGACACACACACTAGAACAGCCAACCAGGAGCAGGCAGGGAACAGACACACACACTAGAACAGCCAACCAGGAGCAGGCGGGGGCAGACACACACACTAGAACAGCCAACCAGGAGCAGGCAGGGGTCAGACACACACACTAGAACAGCCAACCAGGAGCAGGCGGGGGCAGACACACACACTAGAACAGCCAACCAGGAGCAGGGGGCAGACACACACACTAGAACAGCCAACCAGGAGCAGGGGGCAGACACACACACTAGAACAGCCAACCAGGAGCAGGGGGCAGACACACACACTAGAACAGCCAACCAGGAGCAGGGGGGGGCAGACACACACACTAGAACAGCCAACCAGGAGCAGGCGGGGGGCAGACACACTGGGACAGAGACTGAATGGATCTACAAGACCAGCTCTGTGTATGTATGACATGACAGATTAAAGAGGATAACAGACATGTGTGTGTATGGAGGTGTATCGGAGTACAGGGACAGGGGATCATAATATACTGACAAGTAGCTGAGAGACAGAGAGAGACAGAGAGAGAGAGAGAGAGAGAGAGAGAGAGAGAGAGAGAGAGAGAGAGAGAGAGAGAGAGAGAGAGAGAGAGAGAGAGAGAGAGAGAGAGAGAGAGAGAGAGAGAGGAGAGAGAGAGAGATAAAAGGAGAGCATTTTACTGCACAGTGTGTGATGATGTAAGATGTATACAGTCAGTGTTGGATGCTGGAGGTGTGGAGGTGACAGCCTCTGTGTGTGTGGAGGTGACAGCCTCTGTGTGTGAAGATGTGCAGTGAAGATGTGGGCTGAAGGTTTGCGGTGAAGGTGTGGGCTGAAGGTGTGGGCTGAAGGTGTGGGCTGAAGAGGTGGGCTGAAAATAAGGGCTGAAGGTGTGGGCTGAAGTTCTGGGCTGAAGGTGTGGGCTGAAGGTGTGCGGTGAAGGTCTGGGCTGAAAGTGTGGGCTGAAGGTGTGGGCTGAAGGTGTGGGCTGAAGGTGTACAGTGAAGGTGTGGGCTGAAAGTGTGGGCGGAAGAGGTGGTCTGAAGGTGTGGGCTGAAGCTCTGGGCTGAAGGTGTGGGCTGAAGAGGTGGGCTGAAAGTGTGGGCTGAAGAGGTGGGCTGAAAGTGTGGGCTGAAGAGGTGGGCTGAAGATAAGGGCTGAAGATGTGGGCTGAAGGAGTGGGCTGATGTTCTGGGCTGAAAGTATGGGCTGAAGATAAGGGCTGAAGGTGTGGGCTGAAGATAAGGGCTGAAAGTGTGGGCTGAAAATGTGCATGCTGTAGGTTTCTGTTGTGTTGCCTGCAGGTTGGTCACAGTATTATGCTTATGTATTGTGGAAGAAAAACTCTCAGCTGCACCATGTGTACAGCATGTGGAAGTAACTAATGCAGAGGACTAACTTCCCTGAGAACTGATGACATCAGGTAGCTCTTAGAATATGAGGCATTAGCTCTGTAGACTACTGAGAACTGACATTAGCTCTGTAGACTGTAAGAACTGAAGACATCAGGTAGCTTCCCTGACATTAGCTCTGTAGACAATGAGAACTGAATGACATTAGCTCAGGTAGCTTCAGGTAGCTTCCCTGACATTAGCTCTGTAGACTATAAGAACTGATGACATCAGGTAGCTTCTCTGGCATTAGCTCTGTAGACTATGAGAATTGAAGACATCAGGTAGCTTCTCTGGCATTAGCTCTGTAGACTATAAGAACTGATAACTGATGACATCAGGTAGCTTCTCTGGCATTAGCTCTGTAGACTATAAGAACTGATGACATCAGGTAGCTTCTCTGGCATTAGTTCTGCAGATTATAATCAATGTGTAAGCCTGACATATTTGACAACAATCTGAGGTTTGTAGGGGGACATCTAAAACTACAGTGCAATGTAGGAGGTTAATAACACAGGAAGTTGTAACCCTTGACCTTTGTTTCTCCTCTTCTCAGTCAGTATCAGATGGTTTGCCACTTGATGGCAAGGTGGCACCGACAGACATGGCAGCTCTGCTTCTGGCTCCTAAGCAACTCTGCAGTATTTAGTGTTTTTGTGTGTTATTTCTTACATTATTAGACCAGAACATATTTTGTGTTATTACATACAGCCGGAAATAACTTTTGGATATCAGAGCGGTGGTAACTCACCAGCATTACGACCAGGAATACGACTTTCCTGAAATGGATCCTTCGTTCGTAGCCCCCAGAACAATTGAACTTATCCCAGAGGCTGCTCCTTCTCCTTCCAGCGAGACATCAGGGACTGTGCTATACTATGTTTCATGGAATCATGGCTCTCTCGGGATATACTGTCCCTGTCCATACAGCCAGCTGGGTTCTCAGTCCCTGTCCATACAGCCAGCTGGGTTCTCAGTTCATCGCGCAGACAGGAATAAAGAACTCTCCGGGATGAAGAAAGGCAGGGATATATGTTTGATGATCAACTACTCATGATGTTATTGTGATAACATACAGAAACTCAAGTCCTTTTCTAGAATACCTCACAATCAAATACTGACCGTATAACTTCCCTTCGGTTAAAGTCACAGCCGTGTCTATTCCCCCTGAAGCCCATGCCACGACGGCCCTCAAGGAGCTACACTGGACTTTATGCAAACTGGAAACCACATATCCTGAGGCCGCAATTATTGTAGCTGGGGATTTTAACAAAACAAATTTAAGGAAAATGCTACCAAAGTTCTACCAACACATTGACTGTAGTACTCGCTTAGGAAAAACACGAGACCACTGCTACTCCCCATTTCGAGTTGCATACAAGGCCCTCCCCCGCCCTCCCTACGGCAAATCAGTACCAAAACAAGAAGGTCTATTCAACGACCAATTGGAATCCATGCTTCAAGATTGTTTTAATTACTCGGACTGGGATATGTTCCGGGTAGCGTCTGAGAATAACATTGACGTTTACACTGACACAGTGACTGAGTTCATTAGCAAGTGTATAGGGGATGTTGTTCCCATGGTGACTATTAAAACCTATCCAAACCAGAAACTGTGTATAGATGTATAGATAGTGTATAGATGGCAGCATTCACGCAAAACTGAAAGAGCAAAACAATACATTTAACCATGGCAAGGTGACTGGGAATATGGTTGAGTACAAACAGCGTAGTTATTCCCGTCCTTAAGGACAAACTAAACACCTTCTTCGCCCACTTTGAGAACAAGACAGTGCACCTGACGTGGCCCGCTCCCAAGGACAGTGGGCTCTTCTTCTCCTTGGCTAACGTGAGTATGACATTTAAGCGTGTTAACCCTTGCAAGGCTGCCAGCCCAAACGGCATCCCTAACCGTGTCCTCAGAGCATGTGCAGACCAGCTGGCATGGAGTGTTTACGGACATCTTCAATCTCTCCCTATCCCAGTCTGCTATCCCCACATGCTTCACGATGTTCTGTACCCAAGAATGCAAAGGTAAATGACCTAAATCAACGGGACCGTAGTGGAGAAGGTGGAAAGCTTCAAGTTCCTCAGCGTACACATCACTGACAAACTGAAATGGTCCACCTACACAACTCGTCCATCTCAGGATGCTGAAGAAATTTGTCTTGGCCCCTAAGACCCTCAGAAGTTTTTACAGATGCACAATTGAGAGTCCTGTCAGGCTGTATCACCGCCTGATACGACAACTGCACCCTTCGCAACCGCAAGGCTCTCCAGAGGGGTGGTTCAGTCTGCCCAATGCGTCACCAGGGCACACTGCCTGCCCTCCAGGACTCCTACAGCACCCGATGTCACAGGAAGGCCAGAAAGATCATCAAGGACATCAACCACCGAGCCACTGCCTATCCACCCCGCTATCATCCAGAAGGCGAGGTCAGTACAGGTGCATCAAAGCTGGGACTGAAAAACAGCTTCTATCTCAAGGCCATCACACTCTGACATTGCTCATCCTAATATTTATATATTTCTTAATTCCATTCTTTACTTAGATTTGTGTGTATTGTTGTGAATTGTTATATACTACTGCACTGTTGGAGCTAGGAGCACAAGTATTTCTCTACACCCGCAATAACATTTGTGTGTGTGACCAATAAAATGTGATTTGATATTGACCTTAACCCTTCATCCCTGACGTCTGTTGGCAACAACAACACCAGCGGATGGAGATTGAAAAGGGAGTGTGCTGTATACGCAGTTCAGTTCAAATGGCCAACTAATCATCCTGTTACCAACCCTCAGTTCAGTTCTGTTTAGCTGCTGAAATATTAATGGAGTGGAAGTCAAATATCAAGGTGATAACATTATCCTATTTCATTTAGCTGGGGCACGTTGTGTTTCCAGGTCAGATCTAGGTCAACAGATAGTAACTGATAGCCCTGGTAGCTCCCGAACATCAGGGGTCATCATAGATTCTGCTTGTATGGAACTCCAGGTGTACAACCTATTTCATTTAGCTGGGGCACGTTGTGTTTCCAGGTCAGATCAGGGGTCATCATGGGTAATCAGGGGTCACCAGGTGTCACCATAGATTCTGCTTGTATGGAACTCCAGGTGTACATCCCGAATGACACCCTATTCCTTTTATAGTGCAGACCTGAGCCCTCAAATGTAGTGCACTGTAAAGGGCACCACACACCAGAGCCCTCAAATGTAGTGCACTGTAAAGGGCACCACACACCAGAGCCCTCAAATGTAGCACACTGTAAAGGGCACCACACACCAGAGCCCTCAAATGTAGCGCACTGTAAAGGGCACCACACACCTGAGCCCTCAAATGTAGTGCACTGTAAAGGGCACCACACACCAGAGCCCTCAAATGTAGTGCACTGTAAAGGGCACCACACACCAGAGCCCTCAAAGGTTAGTGCACTATAAAGGGTATAGCGTGCCAATTATAATGTACACCTGGAGTTCCATACAAGCAGAATCTATGGTGACCCCTGGTGACCCTTGATTACCCATGATGACCCCTGATGACCCCTGAGGATTATCCTCAGGACATAACACTGCTTAATTCAGTACTAGATTTTGATTGGCAGAAGTTCAGCATCACACCACATTAATGGTTATCCTGCCTCTCGCCCGTCCATAAAGAGTTCTTCGAATCCTGGGAAGCGTGGGATTGGGGAGTGGGCAGATTTCCTCGTCCTTCTCGCCAGCCATGATTCTGGGCAGCTCCATGGTAAGGAATGTGACTGTTCCTGATGCAAAAACAATGTCCTATCCCCGAAGCTCGAGTAAATGACATTACTAAGCTGCTCCTGAATGGACTACGTCATGACATGGACATTGATTCTATCCTAGTCCATGTGGGTTTTAATGACATTATGAAGGGCAGCTCTGAACAGTTGAAACTGGATTTTAAAGAGCTGATTGACTCTCTGCTATACACTAATAAAAGGCCCATCATATCTGGCCCAGTGCCCTCTCTGAATCGCGACATTGAGCTTAATTAACAGGATAATTTCTCTTCACAACTGGCTACGTGATTATCAAATCAAATCAAATCAAATTGTATTGGTCACATACACATGGTTAGCAGATGTTAATGCGAGTGTAGCGAAATGCTTGTGCTTCTAGTTCCGACCATGCAGTCTGTTGGCAACAATATCTAACATGCAGTAATATCTAACAAGTAATCTAACAATTTCACAACTACCTTATACACACAAGTGTAAAGGAATGAATAAGAATATGTACATATAAATATATGGATGAGCGATGGCCGAACGGCATAGGCAATATGCAGTAGATGGTATAGAGTACAGAATATACATATGAGATGAGTAACGTAGGGTATGTAAATATTATCTAAAGTGGCATTGTTTAAAGTGACTAGTGATACATTTATTACATCCACATTTGAATTATTAAGTGGCTAGAGATTTGAATCAGAGTTGAGTCAGTGTCAGTGACAGTGTGTCGGCAGTAGCCACTCAATGTTATGTGATGGCTGTGTAACAGTCTGATGGCCTTGAGATAGAAGCTGTTTAACTTCTTGACGCACCCATCCCTTTAGCGGGATCATTTTCATCAACACCCGCTGAATTGCAGCGTGCCAAATTCAAATGAAATTACTAAAAATGTTTAATTTTCATGAAATCACAAGTGCAATATAGCAAAACACAGCGAAAGCATAACAAGCGTTTGTGTAAGAACATCTCTCTCAGTAGACGAAATATTACAAACAGCTAGCAGCCAAGTAGATTGGTCACGAAAGTCTGTGAGAGAAAGTCTGAAAAGCAATAGATTAAATCGCTTACCTTTGACGATCTTCGGATGTTTGCACTCACAAGACTCCCAGTTTACACAATAAATGTTCCTTTTGTTCAATAAAGATAATTTTTGTATCTAAAATACCTCCATTTGTTTGGCGCGTTATATTCAGAAATCCACAGGCTCGAGCGGTCATGACATCGCAGACGAAAATTCCAAATAGTATCCGTAATGTACCAGGAACATGTCAAAAAAAAATTATAAATCAATCCTCAGGTTGTTTTTAAAATATATAAACAACTGGGACTGTCGCTTTTTCAGTCAGGAGAGGGAGAGTACATGGCTGCCCCACTCTGTTGCGCAAGCAAAACTCTGCGAACACCAAACACTGACACGATGTTATCTTTCTCGCTCATTTTTCAAAATAAAAGCCTAAAACTATGTCTAAAGACTGTTGACACCATCCCTTTAAATGGAGGCAAGGCATCCAATGGAACAGAGAGCTTTCATGAAAAACAGCACATCCTCGTTTCATTTTCCTCAGGATTTCACCTGCAATATCAGTTCTGTTATACTCACAGACAATATTTTGACAGTATATTTTCTATCCAATATTTTCTATCCTAATCTGACAATTATATGCATATTCTAGTTTCTGGGCCTGAGAAATAGGCAGTTTCAAATGGGTATGTTTTTTTTGCCAAAAACAAAAATCCTGCCCCCTACACTCAAGAAGTTAACGTCGTTGTTGGTAATCAGGCCTACCACTGTAGTGTCGTCTGCAAACTTGATGATTGAGGTGGAGGCATGCATGGCCATGCAGTCATGGGTGAACAGGGAGTACAGGAGAGGGCTGAGGATGCACCCTTGTGTGGCCTCAGTATTGAGGATCAGCTGGGTGCGGATGTTGTTTCTTACCCTCACCACCTGGGGGCATCCCGTCAGAAAGTCCAGGACCCAGTTGCACAGGGCAGGGTTGAGACACAGGGTCTCAAGCTTAATGATGAGTTTGGGGGGTACTATGGTGTTGAATGCTGAGCTGTAGTCAATGAACATAATTATTACATAGATATTCCTCTTGTCCAGATGGGATAGGGCAGTGTGATGGGGAATACATCATCTGTGGAACAATTGGGGCAGTAAGCAAATTGGAGTGGGTCTAGGGTAACAGGTAGGCTAGAGGTGATATGATCCTTGACTAGTCTCTCAAAGCACTTCATGATGACAGAAGTGAGTGCTACGAGATGATAGTCATTTAGATCAGTTACCTTAGCTTTCTTGGGAACAGGATCAATGGTGGCCATCTTGAAGCATGTGGGGTCAGCAGACTGGGATAGGGATTGATTGAATAGGTCCCAGCCAGCTGGTCTGCGTATGCACTGAGGACGCGGCTAGGAATGTCGGGCTTCCTTGCCAGCCGTGTTCCCTCAAAGCGCTGGCTCCCTTTACCTTCTGCCTCCGCTCTCCTGGATGCCTCCATCTGTTCCCTTCCAGCCAGAATGTCCTCCCATGTCCATGAGTCCATTTCACGCTGCTCCTGGTTACCACGCTGTTTGGTCCTTTTTTGGTGGGTAGTTCTGTAACAATATTCGTAGGTGGAAGAAGGTGAAGAGGACCAAGGTGCAGCGTGGTACGTGTTGATGGTAAATTTAATAAAGAAACTGAACACTAGAACAAAAAAACAAACAAAGTGGAACAAACAAAACAGTTCTGTCTTTGTGTGTCTGCACCAGACAGAACTGTTTTGTTTGTTCCGCTTTGTTTGTTTTTTTTGTTCTAGTGTTCAGTTTCTTTATTAAATTTACCATCAACACGTACCACGCTGCACCTTGGTCCTCTTCACCTTCTTCCACCTACGAATATCGTTACACGGTGCCACAAAAAAGGACCAAGCAGAGTGGTCACCAGAAGCAGCGTGGAATGGACTCATGGACATGGGAGGACATTCTGGACGGGAAGGATTCCTACACATGGGAGGAGCCAATTGCAATTGGCTCAGAACAGGGCAGCACGGTTGGCCCTTGGATGTACACAGAGAGCTAATATTAATCGTATGTATGTCAATCTCTCTTGGCTCAAAGTGGAGGAGAGATTGACTTCATCACTACTTGTATTTGTGAGAGGTATTGACATGTTGAATGCACCAAGCTGTCTGTTTGAACTACTGGCACACAGCTCAGACACCCATGCATACCCCACAAGACATGCCACCAGAGGTCTCTTCACAGTCCCCAAGTCCAGAACAGACTATGGGAGGCGCACAAGTACTACATAGAGCCATGACTACAGGGAACTCTATTCCACATCAAGCAACTGACACAAGCAGTAAAATTAGACACAGACACATGCATATACACACACACACACAATAACATACGCTCTATACACACACATACACATGGATTTAGTCATGTAGATATGTGGTAGTGGTGGAGTAGGGGCCTGAGGGCACACAGTGTGTTGTAAAATCTGTGACTGTTTTGTAATGTTTTAATATTGTATAAACTGCCTCAATTTTGCTGGACCCCAGGAATAGTAGTTGCTGCCATGGCAACAGCTAATGGGGATCCATAATAAATACAATACAAATGGTTCAGCATCACACCACAGTAATGGTTCAGCATCACACCACAGTAATGGTTCAGCATCACACCACAGTAATGGTTCAGCATCACACCACATAATGGTTCAGCATCACACCGCAGTAATGGTTCAGCATCACACCACAGTAATGGTTCAGCATCACACCGCAGTAATGGTTCAGCATCACACCACAATAATGGTTCAGCATCACACCGCAGTAATGGTTCAGCATCACACCGCAGTAATGGTTCAGCATCACACCGCAGTAATGGTTCAGCATCACACCACAATAATGGTTCAGCATCACACCACAGTAATGGTACAGTAATGGTTCAGCATCACACCACAGTAATGGTTCAGCATCACACCACAGTAATGGTTCAGCATCACACCGCAGTAATGGTTCAGCATCACACCACAGTAATGGTTCAGCATCACACCACAGTAATGGTTCAGCATCACACCACAGTAATGGTTCAGCATCACACCACAGTAATGGTTCAGCATCACACCACAGTAATGGTTCAGCATCACACCGCAGTAATGGTTCAGCATCACACCACAGTAATGGTTCAGCATCACACCGCAGTAATGGTTCAGCATCACACCACAGTAATGGTTCAGCATCACACCACAGTAATGGTTCAGCATCACATCACATGTCGATGGATTATTTCCATAGAACTCACAGAGCCCCTTGTTGTCCATTACAATTTGTTTCTGCATGTGAAACCTTCCTGCTGGGGTTAGTTTCTCCCTGGTGTGTGTTGTGTGGATGGGGAGTTATGTAACCGTTTGATGATCTAAATATAGCAGCCATTAGGGGATTAGATACATGCAGGACAGTTCCAGTGGAGGAGAGATCTGCTGTCTTTGCTGCTGGCACACACACACACACACACATACACACACACACGCACACACACGCACACATCACACACACGCACACACACATGCACACGCACACGCACACACCGCAGTAATGGTTCAGCACACACACAAACACACACGCACGTAATGGTTCAGCACACACACACACACACACACACATACATACATAGAACACACACACACGCACACACATACATACATACACACACAAACACACATAGGGGACACACACACACACACACACACACACACACACACACACACACACACACACACACACACACACACACACACTCACACACACACACACACACACACACACACACACACACACACACACACACACACACACATACACACACACACATACACACACACACACACACACACACACACACACACACACACAGCTGGATTAGATACAGAGAAACCCGGTGGGCTCAGCTCTACTGTCATACCCACCACTGACCTCTGGCTGGCCACTCCTGTCAAAACACATTCCCGCTCTAGTCTTAACCACTTACATGTTTACATGAAACACAGCAGAGTAGATGAAGGAAAGTTATAATGTAGCTAGCAATCATACAATTGTAAGTACCTGGGTACTATATGCACTGTGTGAGTATACTGGCTGGCAGCAGTCCCTCAGACATCCTACCACTTCAGAGGCTGGATGCCAGGGATTAAATATTCAACAGGAACATTAATCATTTAGATCCTAGTCCTCTGTTTGGGAGGGGAGAATTATATTGTTACACACACAGACCACTAAATATTAAATACACTCTGGGGGACATGAGGGTGAACTGTCTGTCTGTCTGTCTGTCTGTCTGTCTGTCTGTCTGTCTGTCTGTCTGTCTGTCTGTCTGTCTGTCTGTCTGGCTGGCTGGCTGGCTGGCTGGCTGGCTGGCTGGCTGGCTCCCTGTTTGCTTGTCTGAATTGTTTTCAATCATTTTGTATTCACTTTACGTTAATGTTAGCGTCTCTCATCTCATTTCCTTCCATCCTAGCTTCCACGATCTGTCCCCATTCGGCCCAGGTCTGGTTACTGTAGTCGCAAACTTTACCCATCAAAAACTACGAGTTCAGTAATAGCCAGGCTAGCTCAGATCAGTATAGAGACATTGAATATTGTGCTGGCAGCCTGGCAACAATGAAGGGCCCATGGATATCCTATTAAATTACAAGAGGGGCTATTTCATAAACCCTCAAAGTTCTCAGAATGGGGTGAAAACGGTAGGCTTGGAACATGGCTGCTGCACCTGATTGGTCCTTTGTCTGTTTGGACTCTGGAAGTAGAACCAGCTGCTGAGCTCAGACCTCAAGCACTGGGCTGGGTTACTGTTTCTTCACTGCTCAGTGTACTGTAGTGACCGTCAGGCTGGGGAACAACAACCATCTGGATGAAACTGTGGAGTTGGCTAAGCATAGCAGAAATTAGAAAACGTAGATCTGATTTGGCAAGGTGCAGGACGACTGAACATAACACTTTGCACTTCTCTCTCTCTCTCTCTCTCTCTCTCTCTCTCTCTCTCCGTCTCTCCCTCCCTCTCCCTCCCTCCTTCCCACTGTCCCTCCCTCCCTCTCTAGTTGACCCCGTGGTGCCCGCCACCTCCTGACTTCCCAGCATTCCTTGCCAGGGATCCCCGTAGCGCTGAAACAGACCATTGACCTACGCACCTCCATGGACGGCAAGTACAAGGAGATTGCTGAGGTGAGTAAGATAGAAAGATGGACTTTAAAAACATTTACGATTTCAGCCACACACGTGGATAAACTGCATTTAAAATAACTGAGGATAATACAACAACAACAACAAAAACCGGTTTATTTCCAAGCAAGCTCTAAACAAGCTACTCTCTCTGTGTGTCTGTGCTCATGTAGGAGCTGTTCTCTCGCAGCTTAGCAGAGCGTGATATGCTCAGCGCCCCTTATGAGTTCCCTGAGGACAGTCCCATAGAACAGCTGGAGGAGAGACAACAACGACTACAGAGACAGATCAGCCAGGATGTCAAGTAAGGGAGGGAGGGAGGGAGATATACTGGGAGGGGGGGAGGGAGGGAGGGATGAAGGGAGGGAGATGAAGGGAGGGAGGGAGGGAGGGAGGGAGGGAGGGAGGGAGGGAGGGAGGGAGGGAGGGAGGGAGGGAGGGAGGGAGGGAGGGAGGGAGGGAGGGAGGGAGGGAGGGAGGGAGTTAATATTCAGTCCTCATGAATCCCAATGGGATCATGTTGATGTCTCTAAAAAAGCTTTTCATTGTGTCTTCTTCAGGTTTGAGCCAGATATCCTTCTGCGAGCCAAACAGGAGTTAATGAAGACTGACAGCGCTACTGACCTAGAGTGAGTACAGTAAGGAGACTCACATTAGCTCTGCTAGCTACTGACCTAGAGTGAGTACAGTAAGGAGACTCACATTAGCTCTGCTAGCTACTGACCTAGAGTGAGAACAGTAAGGAGACTCACATTAGCTCTGCTAGCTACTGACCTAGAGTGAGAACAGTAAGGAGACTCACATTAGCTCTGCTAGCTACTGACCTAGAGTCAGTACAGTAAGGAGACTCACATTAGCTCAGCTAGCTACTGACCTAGAGTGAGAACAGTAAGGAGACTCACATTAGCTCTGCTAGCTACTGACCTAGAGTCAGTACAGTAAGGAGACTCACATTAGCTCTGCTAGCTACTGACCTAGAGTGAGAACAGTAAGGAGACTCACATTAGCTCTGCTAGCTACTGACCTAGAGTGAGAACAGTAAGGAGACTCACATTAGCTCTGCTAGCTACTGACCTAGAGTCAGTACAGTAAGGAGACTCACATTAGCTCTGCTAGCTACTGACCTAGAGTGAGAACAGTAAGGAGACTCACATTAGCTCTGCTAGCTACTGACCTAGAGTGAGTACAGTAAGGAGCCTCACATTAGCTCTGCTAGCTACTTACCTAGAGTGAGAACAGTAAGGAGACTCACATTAGCTCTGCTAGCTACTGACCTAGAGTGAGTACAGTAAGGAGACTCACATTAGCTCTGCTAGCTACTGACCTAGAGTGAGTACAGTAAGGAGACTCACATTAGCTCTGCTAGCTACTGACTTAGAGTGAGAACAGTAAGGAGACTCACATTAGCTCTGCTAGCTACTGACCTAGAGTGAGAACAGTAAGGAGACTCACATTAGCTCTGCTAGCTACTGACCTAGAGTGAGTACAGTAAGGAGACTCACATTAGCTCTGCTAGCTACTGACCTAGAGTGAGAACAGTAAGGAGACTCACATTAGCTCTGCTAGCTACTGACCTAGAGTCAGTACAGTAAGGAGACTCACATTAGCTCTGCTAGCTACTGACCTAGAGTGAGAACAGTAAGGAGACTCACATTAGCTCTGCTAGCTACTGACCTAGAGTGAGTACAGTAAGGATACTCACATTAGCTCTGCTAGCTACTGACCTAGAGTGAGTACAGTAAGGAGACTCACATTAGCTCTGCTAGCTACTGACCTAGAGTGAGAACAGTAAGGAGACTCACATTAGCTCTGCTAGCTACTGACCTAGAGTGAGTACAGTAAGGAGACTCACATTAGCTCTGCTAGCTACTGACCTAGAGTGAGAACAGTAAGGAGACTCACATTAGCTCTGCTAGCTACTGACCTAGAGTGAGAACAGTAAGGAGACTCACATTAGCTCTGCTAGCTACTGACCTAGAGTGAGTACAGTAAGGAGACTCACATTAGCTCTGCTAGCTACTGACCTAGAGTGAGAACAGTAAGGAGACTCACATTAGCTCTGCTAGCTACTGACCTAGAGTGAGTACAGTAAGGAGACTCACATTAGCTCTGCTAGCTACTGACTTAGAGTGAGAACAGTAAGGAGACTCACATTAGCTCCCTAAGCTTGTATCTAGGTTTTAGCTAAGTGGGCTAGCACAGTCTCGTGGCTTGCAGAAGACCTTGGGTTTAAATCTTGGTTGGTCACATCTCTCTTAAGCTCAGCAGGCTACCACTGTCTATACATAGTTTCAATTCCCTCTTTATAATATAATAATAGTAATTATTAAGTTTCAAGTTTTATTAGTCGTATGTACAGGATACACATGGGATACACCTTCCAATGAAACGCTTACTTGCAGATTCCGTCTGGCCAATGAAACAACAATAAGAAACAATAAAAGATAAGAACAGGAAACATAAAATAAAGTAGCTCAGTAGAATAGAACAAACGTCATAGAATAAAACATTGTTATGGTGTGTTAGATACCTGAAGGAGCAGAGCCAGGCATTCATGGACCTGTATCCCAAGGAGATGGAGCGGGAAGGAGAGAAGGAGTATCAGCGGGTCTCCATCTCTGGAGAGGAGAAATGTGGGGTAGGTCACAGAAATATCCCCCAAACAGCCATTACCGCTTTCACCACGGTCAACACCTTGACTTTTTATTCAGTAAGGTTCCCTGGCTTTGATTAATGATATCGAATACAGGTCTTGTGTACAAACTTGGATTTCACCACAAGCAGCCAACCTTCCGACATGTTACATGTTTCTTCGAAACACGTAGGAGGCTAGAAGTAGGACTCGCAGAACTAACTTGTGCCCTCTCTCCCCGCCCCCTTCTCTCCAGGTTCCCTTCACAGACCTGCTGGATGCTGCTAAGTGTGTAGTGAAGGCCTTGTTCATCAGGGAGAAGTACATCGGCCTGTCCATGCAGAGCTTCTGTCGAACCACAGCCAGCTACCTGGAGGAGCTCAGTGACAGACCTCTAGATATGGGTATCTATGAGGAGATACCTGAGACTTCTGTTACTGCAGGTAGAGTACACAGACATACATAAATACCTACCTACCTACATACATACCTACCTACTTACATACCTACCTTCATACCTACCTACCTACATACATACATACCTACCTACATACATACCTACCTACATACATACCTACCTACATACCTATCTACCTACATACATACCTACCTACATACATACCTACCTACCTACATACATACCTACCTACATACATACCTACCTACATACATACGTACACACCAACATACTTACATAAATACATACCTACCTACCTACATAACTACCTACATACCTACCTACTTACCTCCATACCTACATACATACCTACCTACATACCTACTTACCTCCATACATACCTACCTACCTACCTACTTACCTCCATACATACCTACCTACATATCTATCTATCTACCTACCTACCTACCTACCTACCTACCTACATACATCCAGAATGCATCACATCCAGCCTGATTGGGAGTCCCATAGGGTGGCGCACAATTGGCCTAGCATCGTCTGGGTTTGGCCGGGTAGGCCTTCATTGTAAATAAGAATTTGTTCTTAAAAACCTCTTAAGGATCCGCCCCTTCTTTTCAATTATCCCCTAAAATGACATACCCAAATCTAACTGCCTGTAGCTCAGGCCCTGCAGCAAGGAATATGCATATTCTTAATACCATTTGAAAGGAAACACTTTGACGTTTGTGGAAATGTGAAAATACTGTAGGAGAATATAACACATTAGATCTGTAAAAGATAATACAAAGAAAAATACAGGCGTTTTTTGTTGGAATCATTGAATTTGAATCATCATTGAAATGCAAGAGAAAGACCATAATGAATTATTCTAGCCCAGGCGCAATTTACACTTTGGCCACTAGATGGCAGCAGTACATGTGCAATTTGCAATTGCATATCTATACAAAATGTTGTATCAAGACTGCCCAAATGTGCCTAATTGTTTTATTCATACATTTTTAAGTTCATAATTGTGCACTCTCCTCAAACAATAGCATGGTGTTCCTTCACTGTAATAGCTACTGTGAATTGGACAGTGCAGTTAGATTAACAAAAAATTTAGCTTTCTGCCCATATCAGACATGTCTATGTGCTGGGAAATGTTCCTGTTACTTGCAACGTCATGCTAATCACTTTAGCGCACATTTGCTCAACCGTCAAGAGGGTGGGACACCGATCTGTAGAGATCCTTAAGAGGTTTTAACTGACTTGCCTAGTTAAATAAAGGTTAAAAAAAAATAATAATAATACCTACCTACCTACCTACATGCATACACTCACAGGTGGTAGGTAAAGCAAGCCAGCTACAGATGAAGAGGTGGTTTCACATGTGCTATTCCCCATCTGCCTCCTGCTAGAACAGACTATCACTCAGTGTAGGAGAATTTTCATCACTGAAATTCAGCGTGAAAATAAATCTTTAGTTTGGCTCTGTGCATTCCAGTTCCATCCCAAATGTTTGGGTATATAGAATGTCTGTGTCTGAGGGACACAAACTTTAGTAACGTTCTATTTGATTCTATTCTATTTGATTCTATTCTATTTGATTCTATTCTATTTGATTCTATTCTATTGTACTATATTCTATTCTAGACTTAGACCAAACGGTCCATCCTCCTGTCTCCGCCACACACCCCTATGAAAACCAGGACCCTGCCTGTATGCCTCCTGATATAGGCTACGGCTGCAAGATGGTAAACGGTGTCGTCCACATCTACACAAAGAAGGACAGCATGGACACGTGAGACGCATCAATTAACTCTCAACATATCATAGTGTTAGACCTATTATAGCACCTTGTAAAGGCTCATATGTGCTTATAACAAGTTGTCAAGCAATATACCTATTGGCTTTAGATGAATTGTTACCGTGGTTATAAACATGCCAATGCCTAGCAACCGTACATCGTAGGTTGTTATGAGTTCATCATTATGAAAATACTATTTGTGACAGTGCCTTTAAGTTTGCCGGCTGTATGCTATCGAGACGGTGTTAAAGGCCTGTGTACTGCCATGTCAGGTCTACAGAGTTGGAGCTGCCCTACCCAGACCTATCGGAGTACATCGCTGATATGAACGTCATGACGGCCCTCATCATCAACGGACCTGTGTGAGTTAACGTACCTCTGATGGTATACATGTGGTAGTGTTGATTCAATCCGAAGCGCTGAAGACTTGCGCTGCAGCGTGACAGATATTTAAAGGCAATGTTCCCGCATTAGCAGAGACTGCATTTACGGTGGACATGGCATATGTCGGCTCAATTGCAAGTTAACTTTCCATTTAAATCGTGCTACAGATTGAACCAAACCTAAGGTTTCTGTAATGGCCATTCTGTCAAGAAACACATTTTCTCCAGATACAAAACATCATGATGACAGAACCGTCTGTCAGTTACTCCTGACGGTGTGCTGTCTGTTATCAGTGGACCAACTAACATTGTGTCCGTGTTCACTTCCTGCCTTCACAGGAAGTCGTTCTGTTACCGTCGCTTACAGTACCTGAGTTCTAAGTTCCAGATGCACATCCTGCTGAATGAGATGAAGGAACTGGCAGCTCAGAAGAAAGTTCCTCACAGAGATTTCTATAACATACGCAAGGTGAGTCCTCAATTAGTGTGTTGGAGAGGACCAGCGAGAGCTATACTGTCCTCTACTGTCTATACCGCTACGCAGAATCAGTGATCTACATATCATCTTGCACCCTAAATAACTGCTCATTATGTGACCAAGATTTTCAAATATGCACAGATGCATGCTCAGGCCGATGCCCTCGAAATGTTGCGTATTTCTTGAGCCTCATGACAGAGGTTCGGTCTGACGCTAGGCCGTCATCGTAAATAAGAATTTTTTCTTAACTGACTTGCCTAGTTAAATAAAATACATACATAGAATATTCTATCTTCATTTTGATTGATAAAGTGCCAAATAACAGCTTCATCTGTGTCTGTGTCTGGTTCCTTGTTGCACACCCAGGTGGACACCCACATCCACGCCTCATCCTGTATGAACCAGAAACACCTGCTGAGGTTCATCAAGAGGGCCATGAAGAAGTATCCAGGGGAGATCGTCCATGTGGAGAGAGGCAAGGGACAGACGCTCATGGAGGTGTTCCAAACCATGAACCTCACAGCCTTCGACCTCAGTGTGGATACACTGGACATGCACGCTGTGAGTAGTGCTGGAGAAGGAAAGGGATAGGGAGAGGGAGAGGGAGAAGGAGAAGGAGAGGGAGAGGGAGAGGGAGAAGGAGAAGGAGAAGGAGAAGGAGAAGGAGAAGGAGAAGGAGAAGGAGAAGGAGAAGGAGAAGGAGAGGGAGAGGGAGAGGGGGAGGGAGAGGGAGAGGGAGAGGGAGAAGGAGAAGGAGAAGGAGAAGGAGAAGGAGAGGGAGAGGGAGAGGGAGAAGGAGAGGGTGAGGGTGAAGGAGAGGGAGAGGGTGAAGGAGAGGGAGAGGGTGAAGGAGAGGGAGAGGGTAAAGGAGAGGGAGAGGGAGAGGGAGAAGGGGAAGGAGAGGGAGAGGGAGAGGGAGAGGGAGAAGGAGAGGGAGAGGGAGAGGGAGAAGGAGAAGGAGAAGGAGAAGGAGAAGGAGAAGGAGAAGGAGAAGGAGAAGGAGAAGGAGAGGGAGAGGGAGAGGGTGAGGGAGAGGGAGAGGGAGAGGGAGAAGGAGAGGGAGAGGGAGAAGGAGAAGGAGAGGGTGAGGGTGAAGGAGAGGGAGAGGGTGAAGGAGAGGGAGAGGGTAAAGGAGAGGGAGAAGGAAAAGGAGAGGGAGAGGGAGAGGGTGAAGGAGAGGGTGAGGGTGAAGGAGAGGGAGAGGGTGAGGGAGAGGGTGAAGGAGAGGGAGAGGGAGAAGGAGAAGGAAAAGGAGAAGAAGGAGATGGAGAGGGAGAGGAAGAAGGTCTGAATGAATTAAATATTCTCATGAAATACTTTTTGCTTTACAGAGTTGAATGTGCTGACAACAAAATCACACAAAAATGATCAATGGAAATCAAATTTATCAACCCATGGAGGTCTGGATTTGGAGTCACACTCAAAATTAAAGTGGAAAACCACACTACAGGCTGATCCAACTTTGATGTAATGTCCTTAAAACAAGTCAAAATGAGGCTCAGTAGTGTGTGTGGCCTCCATGTGCCTGTATGACCTCCCTACAATGCCTGGGCATGCTCCTGATGAGGTGACGGATGGTCTCCTGAGGGATCTCCTCCCAGACCTGGACTAAAGCATCCGTCAACTCCTGGACAGTCTGTGGTGCAACGTGGCATTGGTGGATGGAGCGAGACATGATGTCCCAGATGTGCTCAATTGGATTCAGGTCTGGGGAACGGGCGGGCCAGTCCATAGCATCAATGCCTTCCTCTTGCAGGAACTGCTGACACACTCCAGCCACATGAGGTCTAGCATTGTCTTGCATTAGGAGGAACCCAGGAGGAACCCAGGGCCACCAGCATATGGTCTCACAAGGGGTCTGAGGATCTCATCTCGGTACCAAATGGCAGTCAGGCTACCTCTGGCGAGCACATGGAGGGCTGTGCGGCCCCCCAAAGAAATGCCACCCCACACCATGACTGACCCACAGCCAAACCGGTCATGCTGGAGGATGTTGCAGGCAGCAGAACGTTCTCCACGGCGTCTCCAGACTGTCACGTCTGTCACATGTGCTAAGTGTGAACCTGCTTTCATCTGTGAAGAGCACAGGGCGCTAGTGGCGAATTTGCCAATCTTGGTGTTCTCTGGCAAATGCCAAACGTCCTGCACGGTGTTGGGCTGTAAGCACAACCCCCACCTGTGGACGTCGGGCCCTCATACCACCCTCATGGAGTCTTGTTTCTGACAATTTGAGCAGACACATGCACATTTGTGGCCTGCTGGAGGTCATTTTGCAGGGCTCTGGCAGTGCTCCTCCTGCTCCTCCTTGCACAAAGGTGGAGGGAGCGGTCCTGCTGCTGCGTTGTTGCCCTCCTACGGCCTCCTCCACGTCTCCTGATGTACTGGCCTGTCTCCTGGTAGCGCCTCCATGCTCTGGACACTACGCTGACAGACACAGCAAACCTTCTTGCCACAGCTCACATTGATGGGCCATCCTGGATGAGCTGCACTACCTGAGCCACTTGTGTGGGTTGTAGACTCCGTCTCATGCTACCACTAGAGTGAAAGCACCGCCAGCATTCAAAAGTGACCAAAACATCAGCCAGGAAGCATAGGAACTGAGAAGTGGTCTGTGGTCCCCACCTGCAGAACCACTCCTTTATTGGGGGTGTCTTGCTAATTGCCTATAATTTCCACCTGTTGTCTATTCCATTTGCACAACAGCATGTGAAATTTATTGTCAATCAGTGTTGCTTCCTAAGTGGACAGTTTGATTTCACAGAAGTGTGATTGACTTGGAGTTACATTGTGTTGTTTAAGTGTTCCCTTTATTTTTTTGAGCAGTGTATATTGGTTTTGGTTCCTATATTAAGAGAGGAAACATAGAGGAGACAGGAAAGTCAATGAAGAGATCTCAGGAAAAGGATGGATTAACAGTCGTTCAATTATTTTCTGATTTTTTGATTGACAATTGTACTTTAAAGACAGATGACTCTCTTACGTGACAGCTTGGCAGCGACATCAAAAAGTGAGACATTGACTGAGAACTGTCCCTTTTCTCCTCACAGGACCGCAACACTTTCCATCGCTTTGACAAGTTCAACGCCAAATACAACCCCATCGGCGAGTCCATCCTGAGAGAGATCTTCATCAAGACAGACAACCATGTAGAAGGGAAATACTTCGGACACATCATCAAGGTATAATCAGCATACTGTACATGCCCTCTACCTTAACCTAGTAAACAATAGTTCTGTCACAATTCTCAACCCTTTCTCCTCATGTGTAAACTTTCACATCTGAAATGAAAAGCGTTTGGTGATTTGCAAATTGGAGGGAGTTTCCACAAGAGAAAGAGTGTTCAAATCATAAGAAGAGTAGAGAATCGCGATGGAACCAAAAACAGTATAAAGGACAGTGTGGAGTGCGATTGAGATTGTGTCATCTGATTGGATCTGTTGGGGCAGTATGCTAATTGGAGTGGCTCTGGGGTGTCCGTGAGGATGCTGTTGATGTGAGCCATGACCAGCCTTTCAAAGCACTTCATGGCTACCGTCGTGAGTGCCACGGGGCCGTAATCATTTAGGCAGGTTACCTTTGCTTCCTTGGGCACAGGGACTATGGTGGTCTGCTTGAAACGTGTAGGTATTACAGACTCAGTCAAGGGAGAGGTTGAAAATGTCAGTGAAGAAACTTGACAATTGGTCCGCGCATGCTTTGAGCACACGTTCTGGTAATACATCTGGCCCAGCGGCTTTGTGAATGTTGACCTGTTTAAAGGTTTTGTTCACATCGTCTACCGAGACCGTTATCACACAGTCATCCAGAACAGCTGGTGCTCTCGTGCATGCTTCAGTGTTGCTTGCCTCGAAGTGAGCATAAAAGATTTTTATCTCGTCTGGTAGGCTCGCTTCACTGGGCAGCTCGCGTCTGGGTTTCCCTTTGTAGTCGTTAATTAGTTTTCAAACCCTGCCACATCCGACGAGCGTCAGAGCCGGTGTAGTAGGATTCAATCTTAATCCTGCATTGACGCTTTGCTTGTTTGATGGTTCGTCAGAGGGCATAGCGGGATTACTTATAGGCGTCCGGATTAGTCTCCCGCTCCTTGAAAGCGGCAGCTCTAGCCTTTAACTCGATGCGGACTGAGGTGGTGTATTCCTAAATGCCATTGGATGAATCCCGGGACATATTCCAGTCTGTGCTAGAATTTTTTTCCCCCTGGTTGCACGTGAAATGCTGATAGAAATTTGGTAAAACTGATTTAAGTTTGCCTACATTAAAGTCCCCAGCCACTAGGAGTTTTGCTTCTGAGCATTTTCTTCTTTGCTGATGGCCTTATAGAGTTGGTTGAGAGCGGTCTTAGTGTCAGCTTCGCTATGTGGTGGTAAATAGACAGCTACGAATAATACAGATGAAAACTCTCTTGGTAGATAGTGTGGTCTACAGCTTATCATAAGGTACTCTACCTCAGGCGAGCAATACATCGAGACTTCTTTAATATTAGACACCAGCTGTTATTGACAAAAAGACACTCATCCCTCGTCTTACCGGAGGTAGAGGTCTCTGTTCTGCCGGAAAATCCCGCTAGCACTACATTGTATGTTTCTTCGTTCAGCCACGTCTCGGTGAAACATAAGATGTTACAGTTTTTAATGTCCCGTTGGTAGGATAATCTTAATAGTAGGTCATCAATTTTATCTTCCAATGATTGTAAATTAGCAAGGAGAATGAAGACATTAGTAGTTTACTCGCTCGCCTACAGATTCTCAGAAGGATCCCCGATGTGCGTCCCCTTTTCCGGCGTCTTTTCTTCACGCAAAAGGCGTGGACCTTATGGGGCGGCAGGTATCCTAGTGGTTCAAGCGTTGGGCCAGTAACTCAAAGGTTGCTGGATCGAATCCCTGAGCTGACAAGGTAAAAATATGTCGTTCTGCCCCTAAACAAGGCAGTTAACCCACTGTTCACCAGTAGGCCGTCTTTTTAAATACGAATTTGTTCTTAACTGACTTGCCTAGTTCAATAAAGGTTCAATGTAAAAGGAAATAATCTGGGCCTGTTCCAGTGAAAGTAGGATATCCTTCTCGTCAGACTCGTTAAAGGAAAACGTTTCTTCCAGTGAGTAGTTCACCTTCGTTTCGGTCATAAGAGACAGTAGAAGCAACATTATGTACACAAGTAAAAAATCATTTACACAAAAAAATAACAAAATTGCACAATTGGTTAGGAGAACGTAAAACGTCAGCCATATTCTTCAGGCGCAATCTCCGCCATCTCAGGGAACCAGACATATATAGGGAAGGTAATGACAGAGGTGATTGAGTCCAGGTGAGTCCAATAATCGCTGATGCGCGTGACAGAGGGGGGAAGTCAGGTGTGCCTAATGATGATGGCAGGAGTGTGCAATGCTGGGGAGCCTGGCGCCATCGAGCGCCAGGGGGTATCGGGAGCAGGCGTGACATCTACGGATGTTGTAGAGCATAAACCTACAGGAGCGAGACATTGTCCACCGTGATGGAAAAGTCTTTGAGCGGGCAGGCCTTCCCCAGGAGCAAAAGCAGTTCCGTCTTGTTGAGTTTGAGCTTGAGGTGGTGTGCCAACATCCAAGCTGAGATATCTGCCAGGCACGCAGGGATGAGTGTCGCCAGCTGCGTGTCAGAAGGGGGGAAGGAGAAATGTAGTTGAGTGTCATCTGCATAGCAATGATAGGAGAGACCATGTGAGGATATGACAGAGCAGAGTGACTTGGTGTATAGAGAGAAGAGGAGAGGGCCTAGATCTAAGCCCTCAGGGACACCAGTATTGAGAGTACGTGGTGGGGAGGATTAAGGAGGGAGGAGAAGGTAGAAAAGAGTTTCCTAGGGTTAGAGGCTTGACATGTAGGGATAGAATGAGGACGAGGATAGAAAGAGGAAGAGGATAGAACGAGGAAGAGGATAGAACGGGGAAGAGGAGAGAAAGAGGAAGAGGATAGGAAGAGGAAGAGGATAGAAAGAGGAAGAGGAGCGAAAGAGGAAGAGGAGGAGGATAGAACGAGGAAGAGGATAGAACGAGGAAGAGGATAGAAAGAGGAAGAGGATAGAAAGAGGAAGAGGAGAGAAAGAGGAAGAGGAGGAGGATAGAACGAGGAAGAGGATAGAACGAGGAAGAGGATAGAAAGAGGAAGAGGATAGAAAGAAGAAGAGAAGGTAGAGAGGAGGGTTTGATTGGATGATAGGAAGTTTAATTTTCCTCCATTTTCGCTTAGCTGCCCGTAGCCCTGTTCTGTAAGCTCGCAATGTGTCACTCAGCCACGGAGCAAGAGGGGAGGGCCGAGCCGGCCTGGAGGAAAGGGGACAGTGCGAGTCACAGGATGCGGAAAGGGAGGAGAGTAGGGTTGAAGAGGCAGATTCAAGAGACAGGACGGAGAAGGATTTAGCAGAAGGGAGAGATGATAGGTTAGAAGAGGAGAGAGTAGTGGGACAGAGAAGATTTTGACGGCACATGACCATCTGGGTAGGGGCTGAGTGGTTAGGTTTGGAGGAAAGGGAGGAAGAAAAGGAAACAAAATAGTGATCAGAGACCTAGAAGGGGGTTACAGTGAGATTAGTAGGAGAACAGAGACCTAGAAGGGGGTTACAGTGAGATTAGTAGGAGAACAGAGACCTAGAAGGGGGTTACAGTGATATTAGTAGGAGAACAGAGACCAGGAGGGGGGTTACAGTGAGATTAGTAGGAGAACAGAGACCAGGAGGGGGTTACAGTGAGATTAGTAGGAGAACAGAGACCTGGAGGGGGTTACAGTGAGATTAGTAGGAGAACAGAGACCAGGAGGGGGTTACAGTGAGATTAGTAGGAGAACAGAGACCAGGAGGTGGTTACAGTGAGATTAGTAGGAGAACAGAGACCTGGAGGGGGTTAGAGTGAGATTAGTAGGAGAACAGAGACCTGGAGGGGGGGAGATTAGTAGGAGAACAAAGACCTGGAGGGGGTTACAGTGAGATTAGTAGGAGAACAGAGACCTGGAGGGGTTACAGTGAGATTAGTAGGAGAACAGAGACCTGGAGGGGGGTGAGATTAGTAGGAGAACAGAGACCTGGAGGTTACAGTGAGATTAGTAGGAGAACAGAGACCTGGAGGGGGTTACAGTGAGATTAGTAGGAGAACAGAGACCTGGAGGGGGTTACAGTGAGATTAGTAGGAGAACAGAGACCTGGAGGGGGTTACAGTGAGATTAGTAGGAGAACAGAGACCTGGAGGGGGTTACAGTGAGATTAGTAGGAGAACAGAGACCTGGAGGGGGTTACAGTGAGATTAGTAGGAGAACAGAGACCTGGAGGGGTTAGAGTGAGATTAGTAGGAGAACAGAGACCTGGAGGAGGGTTACAGTGAGATTAGTAGGAGAACAGAGACCTGGAGGGGGTTACAGTGAGATTAGTAGGAGAACAGAGACCTGGAGGGGGTTACAGTGAGATTAGTAGGAGAACAGAGACCTGGAGGGGGTTACAGTGAGATTAGTAGGAGAACAGAGACCTGGAGGAGGGGTTACAGTGAGATTAGTAGGAGAACAGAGACCTGGAGGGGTTACAGTGAGATTAGTAGGAGAACAGAGACCTGGAGGGGTTACAGTGGTTAGTAGGAGATTAGTAGGAGCAGAGACCTGGAGGGTCACAGTGAGATTAGTAGGAGAACAGAGACCTGGAGGGGTTACAGTGAGATTAGTAGGAGAACAGAGACATGGAGGGGGTTACAGTGAGATTAGTAGGAGAACAGAGACATGGAGGGTGGTTACAGTGAGATTAGTAGGAGAACAGAGACCTGGAGGGGGTTACAGTGAGATTAGTAGGAGAACAGAGACCTGGAGGGGGTTACAGTGAGATTAGTAGGAGAACAGAGACCTGGAGGGGGTTACAGTGAGATTAGTAGGAGAACAGAGACCTGGGAGGGGGTTACAGTGAGATTAGTAGGAGAACAGAGACCTGGAGGTTACAGTGAGATTAGTAGGAGAACAGAGACCTGGAGGGGGAGAGATAGGAGAACAGAGACCTGGAAGAGAGATTAGTAGGAGAACAGAGACCTAGAAGGGGGTTACAGGAGATTAGTAGGAGAACAGAGACCTGGAGGGGTGCAGTGAGATTAAAAGGAGAACAGAGACCAGGAGGGGGTTACAGTGAGATTAGTAGGAGAACAGGAGAGGGTTACAGTGAGATTAGTAGGAGAACAGAGACCAGGAGGGGGTTACAGTGAGATTAGTAGGAGAACAGAGACCAGGAGGTGGTTACAGTGAGATTAGTAGGAGAACAGAGACCTGGAGGGGTTAGAGTGAGATTAGTAGGAGAACAGAGACCTGGAGGGGGGTTACAGTGAGATTCGTAGGAGAACAGAGACATGGAGGGGTTACAGTGAGATTAGTAGGAGAACAGAGACCTGGAGGGTTACAGTGAGATTAGTAGGAGAACAGAGACCTGGAGGGGGGTGCAGTGAGATTAAAAGGAGAACAGAGACCAGGGGGGGGTTACAGTGAGATTAGTAGGAGAACAGAGACCTGGAGGGGTTACAGTGAGATTAGTAGGAGAACAGAGACCATCTGGGAGGGGGTTACAGTGAGATTAGTAGGAGAACAGAGACCAGGAGGTGGTTACAGTGAGATTAGTAGGAGAACAGAGACCTGGAGGGGGTTAGAGTGAGATTAGTAGGAGAACAGAGACCTGGAGGGGGTTACAGTGAGATCAGTAGGAGAACAGAGACATGGAGGGGGGTTACAGTGAGATTAGTAGGAGAACAGAGAGCTGGAGGGGTTACAGTGAGATTAGTAGGAGAACAGAGACCTGGAGGGGGGTTAGAGTGAGATTAGTAGGAGAACAGAGACCTGGAGGGAGTTACAGTGAGATTAGTAGGAGAACAGAGACCAGGAGGGGGTTACAGTGAGATTAGTAGGAGAACAGAGACCTGGAGGGGGTCACAGTGAAATTAGTAGGAGAATAGAGACCTGGAGGGGGTTAGAGTGAGATTAGTAGGAGAACAGAGACCTGGAGGGGTTACAGTGAGATTAGTAGGAGAACAGAGACCTGGAGGAGGTTACAGTGCGATTAGTAGGAGAACAGAGACCTGGGGGTTACAGTGAGATTAGTAGGAGAACAGAGACCAGGAGGGGGTTACAGTGAGATTAGTAGGAGAACAGAGACCAGGAGGGGGTTACAGTGAGATTAGTAGGAGAACAGAGACCAGGAGGGGGTTACAGTGAGATTAGTAGGAGAACAGAGACCAGGAGGGGGATTACAGTGAGATTAGTAGGAGAACAGAGACCAGGATGGGGGTTACAGTGAGATTAGTAGGAGAACAGAGACCTGGAGGGTGTCACAGTGAGATTAGTAGGAGAACGGAGACCTGGAGGGGGTTACAGTGAGATTAGTAGGAGAACAGAGAGCTGGAGGGGGTTACAGTGAGATTAGTAGGAGAACAGAGACCTGGAGGGGGTTAGAGTGAGATTAGTAGGAGAACAGAGACCTGGAGGGAGTTACAGTGAGATTAGTAGGAGAACAGAGACCAGGAGGGGGTTACAGTGAGATTAGTAGGAGAACAGAGACATGGAGGGGTTACAGTGAGATTAGTAGGAGAACAGAGACCTGGAGGGGTTACAGTGAGATTAGTAGGAGAACAGAGACATGGAGGGTGTTACAGTGAGATTAGTAGGAGAACAGAGACCTGGAGGGTGGTTACAGTGAGATTAGTAGGAGAACAGAGACCTGGAGGGGGTTACAGTGAGATTAGTAGGAAAACAAAGACCTGGAGGGGTTACAGTGAGATTAGTAGGAGAACAGAGACCTGGAGGGGTTACAGTGAGATTAGTAGGAGAACAGAGACCTGGAGGGGGGTTACAGTGAGATTAGTAGGAGAACAGAGACCTAGAAGGGGGTTACAGTGAGATTAGTAGGAGAACAGAGACCTGGGGGGGTGCAGTGAGATTAAAAGGAGAACAGAGACCAGGAGGGGGTTACAGTGAGATTAGTAGGAGAACAGAGACCTGGAGGGGTTACAGTGAGATTAGTAGGAGAACAGAGACCAGGAGGGGGTTACAGTGAGATTAGTAGGAGAACAGAGACCAGGAGGTGGTTACAGTGAGATTAGTAGGAGAACAGAGACCTGGAGGGGGTTAGAGTGAGATTAGTAGGAGAACAGAGACCTGGAGGGGGTTACAGTGAGATTCGTAGGAGAACAGAGACATGGAGGGGTTACAGTGAGATTAGTAGGAGAACAGAGACCTGGAGGGGTTACAGTGAGATTAGTAGGAGAACAGAGACCTGGAGGGGTGCAGTGAGATTAAAAGGAGAACAGAGACCAGGAGGGGGTTACAGTGAGATTAGTAGGAGAACAGAGACCTGGAGGGGGTTACAGTGAGATTAGTAGGAGAACAGAGACCAGGAGGGGGGTTACAGTGAGATTAGTAGGAGAACAGAGACCAGGAGGTGGTTACAGTGAGATTAGTAGGAGAACAGAGACCTGGAGGGGGTTAGAGTGAGATTAGTAGGAGAACAGAGACCTGGAGGGGGTTACAGTGAGATCTCGTAGGAGAACAGAGACATGGAGGGGGTTACAGTGAGATTAGTAGGAGAACAGAGAGCTGGAGGGGTTACAGTGAGATTAGTAGGAGAACAGAGACCTGGAGGGGTTAGAGTGAGATTAGTAGGAGAACAGAGACCTGGAGGAGTTACAGTGAGATTAGTAGAGAACAGAGACCAGGAGGGGGTTACAGTGAGATTAGTAGGAGAACAGAGACCTGGAGGGAGGTTAGAGTGAGATTAGTAGGAGAACAGAGACCTGGAGGGGGTTACAGTGAGATTAGTAGGAGAACAGAGACCTGGAGGGAGGTTACAGTGAGATTAGTAGGAGAACAGAGACCTGGGGGGTTACAGTGAGATTAGTAGGAGAACAGAGACCTGGAGGGGGTTACAGGAGATTAGTAGGAGAACAGAGACCTGGAGGGGGTTAGAGTGAGATTAGTAGGAGAACAGAGACCTGGAGGGGGTTACAGTGAGATTAGTAGTAGAACAGAGACCTGGAGGGGTTACAGTGAGATTAATAGGAGAACAGAGACATGGAGGGGGTTACAGTGAGATTAGTAGGAGAACAGAGACCTGGAGGGGGTTACAGTGAGATTAGTAGGAGAACAGAGACATGGAGGGTGTTACAGTGAGAATAGTAGGAGAACAGAGACCTGGAGGGTGGTTACAGTGAGATTAGTAGGAGAACAGAGACCTGGAGGGGGTTACAGTGAGATTAGTAGGAGAACAGAGACCTGGAGGGGGTTACAGTGAGATTAGTAGGAGAACAGAGACCTGGAGGGGGTTACAGTGAGATTAGTAGGAGAACAGAGACCTGGAGGGGGTTACAGTGAGATTAGTAGGAGAAAGAGACCTGGAGGGGGTGCAGTGAGATTAAAAGGAGAACAGAGACCTGGAGGGGGTTAGAGTGAGATTAGTAGGAGAACAGAGACCTGGAGGGGGTTACAGTGAGATTAGTAGGAGAACAGAGACCTGGGGGGGGTTACAGTGAGATTAGTAGGAGAACAGAGACCTGGAGGGGGGTCACAGTGACATTAGTAGGAGAGAACAGAGACCTGGAGGGGGCAGTGAGATTAGTAGGAGAACAGAGATCTGGAGGGGGTTACAGTGAGATTAGTAGGAGAACAGAGAACTGAGGGGTTAGAGTGAGATTAGTAGG
>NW_024608034.1:0-45769 GCF_018296145.1 Oncorhynchus tshawytscha
CATCTGGAGACAGTACCAGCTTCTTGTTTCTACTGTGGTGATCCCTGCCTGTTTCCTAAAGATAACACACACCATGGTGGTCCATACATACTGCCAGCCAGCCCAGGGAAGCCCTTGTTTCTACTGTGGTGATCTCCTGCCTGTTTCCTAAATATAACACACACCATGGTGGTCCATACATACTGCCAGCCAGCCCAGGGGAAGCCCTTGTTTCTACTGTGGTGATCTCCTGCCTGTTTCCTAAATATAACACACACCATGGTGGTCCATACATACTGCCAGCCAGCCCAGGGGAAGCCCTTGTGGAGTACTGCAGTGATCCCCTGCCTGTTTCCTAAATATAACACACACCATGGTGGTCCATACATACTGCCAGCCAGCCCAGGGGAAGCCCTTGTGGAGTACTGCAGTGATCCCCTGCCTGTTTCCTAAAAATAACACACACCATGGTGGTCCATACATACTGCCAGCCAGCCCAGGGGAAGCCCTTGTGGAGTACTGCAGTGATCCCCAGTCTCCTAAAACTCTCGCACACATTGTCTATTTAAGCCAGTCAAACAACTGTCAGGGAAAGCCCTCACTACATGCCAACTTAACAACAGTCAGGGTGGAGAGGTTAACTGTGGTTATTATTAACTGTTTGTTTTGGCAATGCTTTAGGCTCCTCCCATTCCTCCATGCTTTAGGCTCCTCCCATTCCTCCATGCTTTAGGCTCCTCCAATTCCCCTCTAGGATCTCTTTCAGGCACCTCCAATAACACTTGCAGTGGTAGGCATAAAAAGGCCCTTTGTTGCCCCCTATTGATGAGTAGGGGATGAATGAATGAATGAATGAATGAATGAATTAATTAATTTAATTGTGTTTTTGTGTCAAATCGCCAATTGACAACCCATCCCTTAGGGGATTGATCAAACAAAAGATTCTCAATTTGGGTTTATGATTCATCTCCTATTTTTTCATAATGCATCAACTGTTGTTTTTTAATCATATCTATGTCTCCCTTAATTTGGTTTTCATACAGATGTCCACAGTCAGACTGTTGAAATAGATCCGACATTTCAGTTGCCCAGGCTCCCCCTATGGATAGATCCCATTGAAAAACTTTACTAGCTACTCTGGCAGTTGGCATCTCCAACAGTCTATTCTAAAGTCTCACCAGACACGCCTTCCATCTCACCTCACAGGGTTCCCAGCCCATGTCCCCAGTTATTGCAAGTTTAGGTGCAAACTTGTGGACACCTAAAAGTTACGTACTGCTCTGTTATGAACATGTTCGTAAAAAATAAAAAAAACTTGTTAGCATCACACATTCCTGCTGAATAGTCCAGAACAGGCCACACGCATGTCTGATACAGTCTGGAATACGTGGCACAACCAAGATCTTTGAGCGTTTTCATTTTTTCCTTTTCCTTTTTCCAGCAATAAAAAATATATACATATATTTATAAATGCTAGTAAACTCAAGAATGTCTTCACCAAAGCAAAACTAAAAAGCACATTTCTTAGTAGCTGGTTTTCCTAAAAGTCATTATCTGTGTTTTTGTCTGGTTGATCATGAGTCTCCATCTTCTACACCAAGTGACTGCACATAATAACATGTTCTGCAGGTCTTGTTCAGTTTCTGCCATCAAAATAATATCAGAAAGCATATAAAAGAATACTTAGCATTTCATCATCATATCTCACTCCAATATTTAACTCTTTCATTTCTTTTGCCAAATCATTTAGAAACAAAGCAAACAAAGTCGGTGAAAAGGCTTCTCCTTGTTTTACACCCAAGGGTGTTGTTTGGAGATCTGCAATAAAGAGTAAGGCTCTTGAGGTGGGTCATGTTCATTAATACTTCCCAACTGTCTCCTCGGGGACAACCAGATGTTTCACAGATGTGTTATAGCCCTGAACTGGCACACCTGATTCTATTAGTCAAGGACTTGGAGACAGTTGGCTATTGGAATCAGCTGTACCAGTTTGAGGTTACAACAAATATCTGACACGTCAGGTGGTCCCTGAGGAGAGGGTTGGGAAACCCTGCATTAGAGCAACCAATGAAAAACATCTTCAAACATTTTGCAAAAGAAAACTAAAATGTATGGTTGGCCCTTGGCAATAGAATATCTGAAAGTTGTGCAACGTCATGGAAAAATAATCCCTATGTATTATTTTTTGATCGAAGATCTGCTAATGAATCCTCATGTTTACCAGACCACGTCTTGGACATTGTATACTGCTCCTTGTTTACCTGGTTGTAATCTGGTTAGTTGATATACATACAACTAGAAAACCAGTTTACAACCAGAACATCTCTCTCTCTGCGTATGTTTTTGTTGTAGATATAAACGGCAGCCATTGTTCTTTGTAATTTGTTTATATACTGAACAAAAGTGTAAAACGCAACATGCAACAATTTCAAAGATTTTACTGAGTTACAGTTCATATAAGGAATATCAGTCAATTGAAATACATTCCTTAGGCCTTAATCTATGGACTGGTTGGTCGGTTGGTGGGTAACAGATACCTTTAAAAAAAGGTAGGGGCGTGGATTAGGAAACCTGTCGATATCTGGTGTGAACTCCATTTGCCAAACAACACGACACATCTCCTTCACATAGAGTTGATCAGGCTGTTGATTGTGGCCTGTGGAATGTGGTCCTACTCCTCTTCAGTGGCTGTGCAAAGTTGTTGTATATTGGTGGGAACTGGAACATACTGTCGTACAGGTTGATCCGGAGCATCCCAAACATGCTCAAAGAGTGACATGTCTTGTGAGTTGATGGCGGCATATTAAAGGCACGACGATGGGCCTCAGGATCTCGTCACGGTATCTCTGTGCATTAAAATTGCCATCAATAAAATTCAATTGTATTTGTTGTCCGTAGCTTATGCCTGCCCATACCATAACCCCACCTCAACCATAGGGCACTCTGTTCACAACATTGACAGCAGCTAACCGCTCACACATACATCACCATACATGTGGTCTGGCAGGTTGGACATACTGCCAGATTCTCTAAAACAATGTTGGAGGTGGCTTATGGTAGAGAAAGGAACATTTGATTATCTGGAAACAGCTCTGGTGGACATTCCTGCAGTCAGCATGCCAATTGCACCCTCCATCAAAACTTGATACATCTGTGGCATTGTGTTGTGTGACGAAACAGCACATTTTAGTGTGGCCTTTTATTGTCCCCCCAGCACAAGGTGCACCTGCGTAATGATCATGCTGTTTAATCATTCAAAACTGTCATTATAAAACTGTTATTGTACATATTTGACGTATTTTAGCAGGGCCTTGGGAGGATCAGATAGTAACTCCTGATCCAATATATTTTGTTGTGTAAAAGTAATTTGCCTGAGACGCCCCAGCACCTTGGCTCACGTCAGCATTTGTTTTTACATGATTCAATCCATTAAAATGTCAAAGCCAATAAACATCTATAACTGGATGTGGTATGTCACATGCTGTGGTATGGATCCACAAAACAACCAAGCTTGGCTAGGTGAATTCAGAACTTATTTTCCAGGTCACATGTCTCTCTGTAAATCTATTATGGTGTCAGCAATGTGCGGACCTCATGGTTCGACTAATAAGGTCAAAATAATGTGCTGGCCTGTATCAGATCTCTCTGTGGTCTACAGTAAAGGTATGAGGTCTTCACCTTTCAGCACGCAGTGTGACGTCAATGGAGGGTTAAAGGTAATATTATTATTGTTTTTTAAACTGTACAGCGATTCAAATCTTGTATCAGGGGAACTGTTGTGTTCTTCAGCAAGCTTTATATCTGGACTAACAAGTAGTCCAAATGATTACCCCCTGTTAGTGACCTTCTCCAACCATCCAAACTGGCTGTCAGAAATAAATGCCGCCTGAAGTCGTTTAGGATTGCTACATGACCCGTCATAAAGATGGTAGCAGACCACATCGCTGAGCTGTTCGTGAAACTCAAATTTGATCCCGTACAGTTGATGACAGAGTTACAAGAAGTGTACTTAAAGCAACAGATCATTTACAAGCCCAATATGGCCGTGTTCAGAAATGAGTGTGTCAGAAATACATCCAGCTTCCACAGCAATATACCTCAGGTAATTTGTCATTGGTTTATTGGCACATCTGCTGCAATTTGAGCTGTGCACCAGAGGATATGACCATATATGAAACAGACTTATAACTGATATGGCCATTAAATAAACCAGTCAAATACCTGCTTCTTTTGGACAGCTTTATTTTTAGACTTTCAAATGTAAAAACAACAGAGATCGCAGGAAGACACAGTCAAGGACAAGAAAAGTAAAGTCCGTAACAGAGAACATAAATAAACTGGGAATCCCACACCCTCCCTTCAGCTGTTGGAACACAAGTGTCTCTGGGGAGCAGGGGACTCTTCCTAGCCAAGCCTTCTGGAAGAGTCAGGACAAGTGACAGTCCAATCCACTAGATGACCCCACCAACGATCACTGTTTAGAAGTTAAACCCTTCACATCCAGTCGCACAATTGGAATCATAGGGGAAATGGGAAGTGTTCCTGTCTGCCTGTGAAGGTGTTGAATAGAAGGAGTTGAATAGAAGGAGTTGAACAGAAGGAGTTGAATAGAAGGAGTTGAACAGAAGGAGTTGAATAGAAGGAGTTGAATAGAAGGAGTTGAACAGAAGGAGTTGAATAGAAGGTGTTGAATAGAAGGAGTTGAACAGAAGGTGTTGAACAGAAGGTGTTGAACAGAAGGTGTTGAACAGAAGGTGTTGAACAGAAGGAGTTGAACAGAAGGTGTTGAATAGAAGGAGTTGAATAGAAGGTGTTGCATAGAAGGTGTTGCATAGAAGGTGTTGCATAGAAGGAGTTGAATAGAAGGGGTTGAAAAGAAGGTGATGAATAGGTGTTCTACACCTTCTGTTCAACTCCTTCTATTCAACACCTTCTATTCTATACCTTCATTCTACACCTTCTATTCAACACCTTCTATTCTATACCTTCTATTCTACACCTATTCAACTCCTTCTATTCAACACCTTCTATTCTACACTTTCTATTCATATTCAACACCTATTCTATACCTTCATTCTACACCTTCTATTCAACACCTTCTATTCTATACCTTCTATTCTACTCCTTCTATTCTACACCTTCTGTTCTACACCTTCTATTCTATACCTTCTATTCTACACCTTCTATTCTACACCTTCTATTCTACACCTTCTATTTAATCTATTTTGTTGGTGGAGAGCCTTTATTCCAACTATGAAGCAGACATCATGTGTGTTGGAACAGGGAAACAGCTTCCTTTTCTAATGACAAAATTACATGAATAACCCAAAATACCCCAAACACCAAGATGCACAGGGAAATTAAGAAAACATCAGTAGCCTAAACATGATTATAAGTGCTAAGTGAACTTGATAAATAGGGAAAATCAGCACAAAAGCAATATAGGCATTATCATGAATATTAAGTGTCAATATGACGGGAGTCAGTTATTTATATGTCGGATACCATGACGAATGTGTCTGTTTCCAAGCGTTGCGATCTCGCTGTTTTGTCATCAAAACGGAGGTAACGCATGATCTCTCTGAAGCGCTCATCAACAGACAGATCCCAGGCAGTCTCCTTGCCCTCTGTGCACCTCAGCCACAGTATATTCCCTGATGTGCTGGAGTAGCATGTTCATGTCGCATAAACAACGTACGTTGGTGAAAGCTCTCGCAGTGACGACAGTTTGTGCTGATAATCGGCCCGTAGCATTGCCTTTAGCTTGTTCTATTCAAACGTTGCCCTTCCTACCATTCTGGCTTTTTTTGTTGTTGCTTTTTGCTCTTCTAAAACTGGTTATAATGTCACGCCCTGACCGTAGAGAGCCCTTGGTTCTCTATGGTGTTGTAGGTCAGGGTGTGACAAGGGGGTGTTCTAGTCGCTGTATTTCTATGTTTGGGTTTGAGTATGGTTCTCAATTAGAGGCAGCTGATTATCGTTGTCTCTAATTGGGGATCATACTTAAGGTGACCCTGTTTTCACCTGTATTTGTGGGATATTGTATTGTGTATGTGCATGTAGCACCACGTAGGTCACGGTTCGGTGGTTATTTATTGTTTTGCTGAAGTTTCACTTTAAATAAAGATGTGCGACTCGAATCACGCTGCGCCTTGGTCCGTCTATCATAACAATTGTGACAAGTTCTGTTGGTGATATTGAGATTCTAACAATGGCAGTATGTTATATAGACTTATTTAGGAAACCTCAAGGATGGAGGGGGGCATGACTTTAAAAATGGCAGAGTAATACAAATGATTTAATTAGTGAGCAGTTCTACTATTTTAAAGGAGGACTGAACTTCCTGATTTGGCCTCTTTCATCAATGCTCATTAAGAAATGCTAGCGGCCATAACTGAAGGCAAAGGAGAGGTTTTGGGGATGTGGGTGTTCTTGGCTGTGTCTTTGCCATTCAATCACAACAAGTGCAGTCGTGAGTACAGTGAGAAACTAAGTTAGCTTTGCTATGGAGAGAACAACGTTTTGATGTTGAGGACTTGTCCCCTCCTGACTGACTCGGCATCTCAACATGGTCAGCTAATTCAGTTCTACGTGTTGGCTAAAGCCTGCACTGACCTTGTGTTTAGCAGAGCTGATAGCAACTAGCTAGCATAGCTTGGTGATACTGTAACGGCAGATGGCTATCCTTTCTACCTGATATTTCTCTGTCAAATCAGCTATGGCAAGATAGCAAGAGCCATAATGGATGCTTCCTTATTGACTATTCCAATAAGAGGGTGAGATGGTAGACTAAAGAGTTCCTTGGTGGACTGAAGCATGTAATAAGGCCATCATAGATCATCATCATGCTTTTAAAACTTTGAAGAATAATTTGACATTTGACAGTTTGATAGTCTTGCAGAGAAAGAGAGTGTTGGCTAGGAAAGTCTTTAAGAACGCTAAGAAAGGTGCATGGTGGGGATTGTGTTCTTCTTTAGGGAGGGAAACACAACTGGGGAATGTGTGGAAAATGTTACAGAGGATGACGGGGAAAGACAGTAGAGATACCTGTGTAGATACCTGTGTAGATACCTGTGTAGATACCTGTGTAGATACCTGTGTAGATACCTGTGTAGATACCTGCGTAGATACCTGTGTAGATACCTGTGTAGATACCTGTGTAGATACCTGTGTAGATACCTGTGTGATACCTGTAGATACCTGTAGATCCTTTAGATACCTGTAGATACCTGGCAAGATAGCAAGAGATACCTGGATGTAGATACCTGTGTAGATACCTGTAATAAGGTAGATACCTGTGTAGATACCAGAGAAAGAGAGTGTGTAGAGTCTTTACGCTAAGAAAGGTAGATACCTGGGGAATGTGTGGAAAATGTTACAGAGGATGTAGATACCTGTGTAGATACCTGTGTAGATACCTGTGTAGATACCTGTGTAGATACCTGTGTAGATACTGTGTAGATACCTGTGTAGATACCTGTGTAGATACCTGTGTAGATACCTGTGTAGATACCTGTGTAGATACCTGTGTAGATACCTGTGTAGATACCTGTGTAGATACCTGTGTAGATACCTGTGTAGATACCTGTGTAGATACCTGTGTAGATACCTGTGTAGATACCTGTGTAGATACCTGTGTAGATACCTGTGTAGATACCTGTGTAGAAAAAACAGGAAGAGCTTTTGGAAGAGTGATGAACGTAAAAGACATTAGGAAGAAAAGCTAAGAATGCATGAAGATGAATACTGTAAGAAATGTGATTCTGGAGAATCACTTGATGCTGAATTCACCATGTTTGAAATAACGAGGGGTGTGGAGGGGGTGTGGTCGCACTGCTCCGGGTGAGGATAGATTATGCTACACACACAATGTTTAAACATTTCCCTACGGAACTTTTGGGAAAGATTTTTCAGTTTTAGTTAACAAAATATGGAGGACAGGAGTGCTACTATCAGGATGGAAACGTGCTGTTTTGTTGCCTTTTGTGAAGCCTGGTAAAGATCCACCCTGTCCTGCTAAGTATAGACCTATTGCACTTAGATCAAATCTCTGTAAATGAATGGAAACGTTGATTGTAGGTAGATTGATGTATTATCTGTAACATAGGGGTCTATTAATAAGTCCATACCAGAGTCGATTCAGAAAATGAAGGACTTGAGGGGGAGACAGAACCAGTGGATGCAGTAACAGGCAGGTAGGATTGGGCCAGGTAGGATTGGGCCAGGTCAGGGTGTACTCAGTCACGGTCCATAAACAGCGCCACTCGCAGGCAGAAAACAACAGCCAGGCACAATTCATTATATTACTATTTGAGCAGAATAAGTAGTTTTGATGGGATCACAAGAAAATAAATAATATTTCAGGTAAAGAGCCCCACAGTCAGGCAGACATTCCTGAATGTTATATCATAAAGTCAGAACAATTAGTTTCTCTGGCTTATATGGCTTCTACTTAGAAACACTATGAGTACATTTATAGACGACATTCACGGCTATTAAACCTGTCTCAAATATAATCGCATAACGAACACAGACCAACCGCGGTCCCTTTACGTAAAAAGACGTTCCATGGTCTGTTTTGGTAATGAGCTCCATGTATTCCAAACACTTGCGGTAACCAGATGATCCCAATAATGTAGGTAGCCTAGTAAACGACGCCCCCCTCTGGTATGTCCTATTGAGAACTGTCTGGAAATCCTTGTTGTTTCCCTGTTAATTACTCAAAGATGTTGTGCTGTTTAAGTCAAAGACCGAATTAACTGCAATACGCTGGTCTCAAATATATTAGCATAACTAGGCTACACAGAACCATTGCGGACCCACTGTAACATGATAGGCTTTTTATGGTATTAAAACCCCTGTCCATGTCCAACATGCCTAGCTCTGCCCACTGGGGCGTGGCTTACGGAGCGTTCTCTGAACTGCTTTGAACACACTGACAGTGGTTTGCGTTTTACACCAGAATTACATTCATTTCCAATTAAACGCTGCGTTTGCCTTGCAACATTGCGTTGCAGAGGCAGTTGCAGTACGTTCGGTGTGGTGCATACGTTGGATTTATCGAACGTATGCGTCAAACTGTATGGTTGAATGTTGAATTTATGTTGCATACATACATCTAGATGATGCTGCGTGCTATTTGCGCAAAACACTGTCTGTATGTTTGAAGCGTATTCCACCGCATCACGCCGGCAGTTTAAACGCACTTCCGGGTTATCCGATCAATTCCGATTACGAGTATCAAGTGGGATACAAAAAAAAGGATACCATTACTAATACGAGATCAGCACATCGCTAGTTAATATGCAAAGGGGGATGAATTGTTGACATACAGTAATTGTAATCCATTACCCAACATTAATTTACCCGTTGTTACGTAGTCACTTACCAAACTCTGTTTTGGACGAGACTGACTTTATGAACAAAATTATCCTATTCACACTTTGTAGTCAATTTTGACACGAAAGTAAATGTTTCTGACTCATATCATGCATCATAGGCCGTTTCCCAAAGGAGAAGTTGGTTTTAAAGGGCAGTCTACCTTTAACTGCTGATTCGATAATAGCCTTGATCTCTATGGCAGCTGTTATATCTGGGATGACTGAAGACCTGATGATAGGAGCATCTGCTTTATAGTTCTGCAATTTATACCACAAACAGGGCCATGTACCAAAAAGTCATAATATATCAAACAGTCATAATAACAGTAAACTTCAAAATTGCAAACATCTAAATAATGGTGCATGAGGCCACTGGCTTCTTAAGCACAGATCAGTGTTCAATGTTAAATTCAAATCATTCTACCATCACATCTAAGCCAATATGACAACAATTTGGATGAAACTCTGCCCATCAACTTGGATGGAGGTACACAACACACTCCTCCCGCCTCTCACCACTGTTCCGTTCAGACACTATCAAGAACCACATACCAGAGTTTTAACAGGGTCGTTAAATGTCACAAATTCAATCAATTATTTTCTCAATTCTGCTTTAAGATACGAATTTAGAAATCATATGTTGACCATTTGTTATTAGAATGTTTTGTATAGTGGCCATTTTGTTTTTGTGTTGTTACCTGTTACCTGTTACCCCAACAAACAAAAAAGATATAACCAAATGTCAACAAGCCTTCTGACACCATGTATCTAGTCTGTGTTGGCTGACTGTTAGGCCTTCATTCCAACCTCTCCCGTCGCTGTGGATTCTATTTATAGCCGTCTCATAAAAGTGTGAAGCCTCGGCTATGCTGACAAAGCTATCTAGCATCTTACTCAATGCAATTTGAACCCTGGATAAGTGTAACATTACCAAACACACTGAAATGCTTTAATCCTGAATGGGAATAGACTTGTTATTGCTTGTTTAGCAGATGGGGGATCTGTGAAACGCACTCCTCAGCCTGCAGCGTCTCCACTTGGGGCAGATGGGGGATCTGTGAAACGCACCCCTCAGCCTGCAGCGTCTCCACTTGTGGCAGATGGGGGATCTGTGAAACACACTCCTCAGCCTGCAGCGTCTCCACTTGTGTTGCTGAATAGTTACGTTTGCTTTTTGGTGGAGAAACTGGGCAAGATTCTTCAGGAGGGTGGTCATATGTGAGTTCCTGGGTTCGAGCCACGATGATGAGCCTAATAAGGAGGAAGCGGTATTCACTAGGCAAGCAGCATGACATCCTTTACAGTTGCGCTCAGATCAATGTTGGGGTCGCTATGGAGTTAGTTTTGGAGGGGGGGGTGAATGTAAGAGATGGGTATCTGTGAAACTCACTTCTCAGCCTAAAGTGCTGCCGAATCGCTAGCCGTTCCTCTGCCAATGTTGCCTCTTACATTCTGTAATGTCCTGATTGGCACATTAGTTGTAAATCCAGGCATTGTAGCCCTTTACTGCAGTCAATGACCAAAAGCACCCACTTTTCGCATCATGGCTGGAATGTCATATTTTTCAGAATACATCAATAAGATGCTTCAGGAGGACTGGTATGTGTGCTATACAAATACAATTGCCCAGAGAAAGAGAATTTGTACTACTTTTTTCTCTCAGAAAGATGGGTGTCAAAATGATTGGCACCCCTACAAATTCTTAGAAATACAATCAATCCAAAATAAAATCTGCATTAAAATTCTACTTTTTAAATTTAATGTCAGGAACTGTGTTGTGTGCTTCCTGTTTCACTTGGGTTTACAAATGGAACACGAATGTAAAATCCATGTGTTGTCCATCACAATAGGAAAAGGCAAAGAACTCACAAACAAAAAGTGACACATGGCTGTTGACCTTCATAAATCAGGCAACAGGTATTAAATAATAGCAATAATAGTGGCCACTATTAGTCCAACAATTAAGAAGTGTAAAACCACTGGAACAGTGATGAACTTCTGTATCGTATCCCAACGCACAAAGAGGAAGATGGTTCAGGAGGCAAAGAAAAATGTGAGGTCCAAAGTTGGAGAAAACCGAACTTGGTCGCATCTTTGGGTAACCAAGTCTCCAATTCTAAAATGAGATGCCACTTCCATACCAACAGGCTCTCTGGAAGGGAAGAAACAAAAGCTTTACAGAGAGAATCCAACACATGTAAATGCTGTTTGGCAACGCACACCAGAAGTTGGTTTGGTGTCAAAAGAAGGATGCATGAGAGAAAAGAACCTCATACCTACTGTAAAATATGGTGGTGAATATTTGTTATAGAGTTGTTTTGCTTCCACTGTTCCTTTGGCCTTTGTTAAGGTCAATGGCATCATGAACTCTACCAAGTACCAGGACTTTGTTAAGGTCAATGGCATCATGAACTCTACCAAGTACCAGGACTTTGTTAAGGTCAATGGCATCATGAACTCTACCAAGTACCAGGACTTTGTTAAGGTCAATGGCATCATGAACTCTACCAAGTACCAGGACTTTGTTAAGGTCAATGGCATCATGAACTCTACCAAGTACCAGGACTTTTTGTCAATGGCATCAGGTCAATGGCATCATGAACTCTACCAAGTACCAGGACTTTGTTTAATGGCATCATGTCGATGGCATCATGAACTCTACCAAGTACCAGGACTTTGTTAAGGTCGATGGCATCATGAACTCTACCAAGTACCAGGACTTTGTTAAGGTCGATGGCATCATGAACTCTACCAAGTACCAGGACTTTGTTAAGGTCAATGGCATCATGAACTCTACCAAGTACCAGGACTTTGTTAAGGTCAATGGCATCATGAACTCTACCAAGTACCAGGACTTTGTTAAGGTCAATGGCATCATGAACTCTACCAAGTACCAGGACTTTGTTAAGGTCAATGGCATCATGAACTCTACCAAGTACCAGGACTTTGTTAAGGTCAATGGCATCATGAACTCTACCAAGTACCAGGACTTTGTTAAGGTCAATGGCATCATGAACTCTACCAAGTACTGCTTCCCACTGTTGTGTCAAGGTGCCTGGATGTCCTTTGGGTGGTGGACCATTCTTGATACACACGGGAAACTGTTGAGCTCTGACCACAAACCGGTGTGCCTGGCATCTACTACCATACCACGTTCAAAGGCACTTAAATATTTTGTTAGGCCAATTCCCCCTCTTAATGGCACACATACACAATCCATGGCTGCAGTCCAAACACTTAAAAGACACACCCTATCCCCTCAGCCCTTAAAATTAAGTGGACACTTCTGATGACCTATCATGACATCTGACGAGTGTACACTTGCAAAGCAAGGGGCGAAGGAGGAAGGAATGATTTTTAAATGGACCCCCCTCCAAGATGGCGACAGGGATTCCACCACTCATAAGGCGAGTCAGTCTTTCTACGGGTTTGGACTGCAGGCTGTGATCTCCTCGGGGCCTGAAACTCACCATAATTCAATTTGAGACGATTGTACATGCGCTAAGAAAAGTCTGAGAAAACTTAAAAACAACATCAATGAAGGAGTCAACATACTTCATTCAACAACCTTCATTGATGTTGTTTTTAAGTTTTCTCAGACTTTTCTTAGCGCATGTACAATCGTCTCAAATTGAATTATGGTAAGTAATAATAAATGCAAATAATTTCAAAATTTTGCGACTAAGTAAAAAGTAAATATGTTTCGGTTTGGTTATCTTTTGGAAATTGTAGAAATAAAACATTTTCCTTCTTCAGAATATCCAGCTTGGCAGCCTCTATGAAATATATATTAGTAAATATATATTTAATACAAGTAGGCATGCACACTATAATATTTTACCTTTATTTAACTAGGCAAGTCAGTTAAGAACAAATTCTTATTTTCAATGATGGCCTAGAAACAGTGGGTTAACTGCCTGTTCAGGGGCAGAATGACAGATTTGTACCTTGTCAGCTCAGGGGTTTGAACTTGCAACCTTCTGGTTACTAGTCCAACACTCTAACCACTAGGCTACCTAGCCACCCCAATTAACTGTAGGCAATATAAAGCAACCACAAGCTACCGGTGGCTGAAAACACAATCATCGTGGGATGAACGAGTGACGAATTTCCAGCCAAGTGTGGTCCATTTAAAAATGATTCCTTCCTCCCTCGGCCCTTGCCCTGCAAGTGTATACTCGTCAGACGTCATCAGAAGTGTCCACTTAATTTGAGGGCTGAGGAGATAGGTTGTGTCTTTTAAGTGTTTGGACCGTAGCCATAATTGTACACTCGCAAAGCCGACTAAAAACCCAGGGCTGAGGGGCTTACATTGCAAACATCCCTTGCTTGGCTAATCATTTCGACCACCCTCCAAGATGGCGACGGGGATTCCCCCAAGGGCATAAGGCGTGGGTAAGTGGACGAGGATGTGTCTTTTAAGTGTTTGGACCACAGCACGTCTCAATTGTCTCAAGGCTTAAAAATCCTTCTTTAACTTGTCTCCTCCCCTTCATCTACACTGATTGAAGTGGATTTAACAAGTGATTACAGATTATAGCGCTCACCTGCTCAGTCTGTCATGGAAAGAGCAGGTGTTCCTAATGTTTTCTACACTCAGTGTATATACTATGTACTTACCATACTACCAGTATATTATATTTACATCATGCTGTATAGTAAAAATGCATGCATTCAGTGGCCAATATCAACATACTAGGCTTTTCCAAACATAGAAGACATGATCTAATGTGATCTAACGAAGGCTATGGCGTGCGACATGGTTCAATGCGCCCGTACATTTGCTGAATCTACTTTTTCAGTTTTTCTAATCGCTGCCATCTTGGAGCTTGAATTGATATCAAGTTTACTGTGCCAATACAACAAAGGGAATAATGGAGAGTTTACTGTGCCAATACAACAAAGGGAATAATGGAGAGTTTACTGTGCTAATACAACACAGGGAATAATGGAGAGGAATCTACAATACACTGAACAAAGGAGTGAAAAGACGATTCTGTTCCAATTCGTACTAGATTAACCACCTAAAATGGTTTGACATCCTGGCATTATAATTTTTTTTTTTAAATCCTGTAATTATGAAACAAATTACAAACAAGCATCAATTTAATGCAATAAACCTCATGAATCCCTGAGGAGCAATACCTTCTGGCAGGCGACAGTTCAAAGGCAGTAATCATAAACGTTTTGAAACATGTTCCATTGTGTTTCCTTCTACATACACACGTATCTACTGTGGTGATCCCCTGCCTGTTTCCTAAAGCACACACACTGTAGTACATAACTACTCTCTGCCAGCCCAGGGAATAATGGGAAGCCGGAATAATAACTTTACCCTGCCAGCCCAGGGAAGCCGTTTAGTCCATAACTAGTTTCCCTGCCAGCCCAGGGAAGCCCTTGTTGACTACTGTGGTGATCCCCTGCCTGTTTCCTAATGCACAGGGAATACTGTAGTCCATAACTACAGGGAATAATCCCTGCCAGCCCAGGGAAGCCGTGCTAATACAACAAAGGGAATAATAGAGTTTACTCCCTGCCAGCCCAGGGGAAGCTGTGCCAAGTCCATAACTAGTTCCCTGCCAGCCCAGGGGAAGAGTTTACTGTCCATAACAACAAAGGGAATCCCTGCCAGCCCAGGGGGAAGCCCTTGCCAATGACTACTGTGGTGATCCCCTGCCTGTTTCCTAATGCACACACACTGTAGTCCATAACTACTCCCTGCCAGCCCAGGGGAAGCCGTAGTCCATAACTACTCCCTGCCAGCCCAGGGGAAGCCGTAGTCCATAACTACTCCCTGCCAGCCCAGGGGGAAGCCCTTGTTGACTACTGTGGTGATCCCCTGCCTGTTTCTAAAGCACACACACTGTAGTCCATAACTACTCCCTGCCAGCCCAGGGAAGCCGTAGTCCATAACTACTCCCTGCCAGCCCAGGGGAAGCCGTAGTCCATAACTACTCCCTGCCAGCCCATGGGGAAGCCGCATTATAATTTTTTTTTTTTAAGTCCATAACTACAAACCCTGCCAGCCCAGGGGAAGCCGTGAGTCCATAACTACTCCCTGCCAGCCCAGGGGAAGCCGTAGTCCATAACTACTCCCTGCCAGCCCAGGGAAGCCGTAGTCCATAACTAGTCTCCCTGCCAGCCCAGGGGAAGCCGTAGTCCATAACTACTCCCTGCCAGCCCAGGGGAAGCCGTAGTCCATAACTACTCCCTGCCAGCCCAGGGGAAGCCGTAGTCCATAACTACTCCCTGCCAGCCCAGGGGAAGCCCTTGTTGACTACTGTGGTGATCCCCTGCCTGTTTCCTAATGCACACACACTGTAGTCCATAACTACTCCCTGCCAGCCCAGGGGAAGCAGTAGTCCATAACTACTCCCTGCCAGCCCCCTGCCAGCCCAGGGAAGCCGTAGTCCATAACTACTCTCTGCCAGCCCAGGGGAAGCCGTAGTCCATAACTCCTCCCTGCCAGCCCAGGGGAAGCCCTTGTTGACTACTGTGGTGATCCCCTGCCTGTTTCCTAAAGCGCACACACACACCGTAGTCCATAACTACTCCCTGCCAGCCCAGGGGAAGCCCTTCCTGACTACTGCCGTGATCCCACCTTTCCTAAAACACTCACACCTGTTGTCTATAAATAGGCTAGTCAACCAACTGTCAGGGAAAGCCCTCGCCAACTTAACAACAGTCAGGGTGGAGAGGTTAACTGTGGTTATTATTAACTGTTTGTTTTGACAAGGATTTAGGCTCCTCCCATTCCTCAATGCTTTAGGCTCCTCTGATTCCCCAATGCTTTAGGCTCCTCCCATTCCTCAATGCTTTAGGCTCCTCCCATTCCCCAATGCTTTAGGCTCCTCCTATTCCCCAATGCTTTAGGCTCCTCTGATTCCTCAATGCTTTAGGCTCCTCCCATTCCCAAATGCTTTAGGCTCCTCTGATTCCCCAATGCTTTAGGCTCCTCCCATTCCTCAATGCTTTAGGCTCCTCTGATTCCCCAATGCTTTAGGCTCCTCCGATTCCTCAATGCTTTAGGCTCCTCCGATTCCTCAATGCTTTAGGCTCCTCCCATTCCCCAATGCTTTAGGCTCCTCCAATTCCCCAATGCTTTAGACTCCTCTGATTCCTCAATGCTTTAGGCTCCTCCCATTCCCAAATGCTTTAGGCTCCTCCGATTCCTCAATGCTTTAGGCTCCTCCGATTCCCCTCCAGGATCTCTTTCAGGCAGCTCCACTAACCTTTGCAGTGGTAGGCAAAAAAAAGCCCCCTTGCGTTGCCTCTTCTAAACTTGGTCTTTAGCGCCCTCTATTGGAGTGTACTTATAATAAATATTGTTTGGAGATTTGATATAAATAGAAAGGCCCATGAGGTGGGTCATGTTCATTAAGACATGTTGCACTGGAAAACAAAAACATCTGCAAATCTTGTAACATCATGGAAATATTTGTACACTTAAATAATGTTTGGACAAAACTATAATCCTGATTGACCTTTTTTTTGACCAGAGATCTGCTAATGAATCCTCATCCTGCTGACTTTATCCCGTCTCCACAATGTTTCTGATTGTTTACCAGACCACGACTTGGACATTGAATACTGCTCCTTGTTTTATCACCTTTACCTGGTTGTAAAAATGTTATGCACAACAATTCTCTCTCTCTCTGTCTGTCTGTCTGTCTGTCTGTCTGTCTGTCTCTCTCTCTCTCTCTCTCTTTCTCTCTGTCTCTCTCTCTCTCTCTCTCTGTCTGTGTCTGTCTGTCTGTCTCTGTCTCTCTCTCTGTATCTCTGTATCTCTCTCTCTCTCTCTCTCTGTCTGTGTCTGTCTGTCTCTGTCTCTCTCTATCTCTGTCTCTCCCCGTCTCTCTCTCCGTCATCATTTCTCATGACATCCTGCTAAACCTAGAATCATGTTGTTTATCTACGTTGGAATGCTTGGAATGCTTTGTCCTGTGAAACGCATTAAACAATGCCCACGTTAGTTTCTACTCCCGTCTCATGTCCTGTCCTTCTTAACACTAGGAGCTGATCCTTCTTCAGTGTTGTGAAATAATTTGAATGTGAAGGTAAGATTTGAATGATGAAACCTGATCCGAGAGCAGCGATGCCTTTCTTTTGATCCTATCATTAGAGTAGTGTTGGTCAGTTTCTTCAACAGATGATCAGGTCTATATAATTATCAAACATACATTAGTAATGGAAAGGAAACACAGACTCTTTGTTTAAGCATAAAAAAAGACTCCTTTAGTAATACAATTTGTAGGCAGAAGTTGGTACAGAATGACAGTATCTGATCGTTTTTCCCCAAGTTCTGCAAAATGTCTAAGACATCCTGTAACTAATTTAGCCTCCCCAATCCCCCTTACGTAACTTTCCCTGGCAACAACATTTTAATAAATCTAACCTCCCCTTGACAGCAGGAACCATCATTAACTAAAAACTCAGCAAGTTAAAACTCAGAAGTGGGTTTGACTGAAATTTGACCTTTCATCACAAGTATAGGGTCATGACAAGGTGAACGAGTGTAAGCATCTTCTGACAGGGGGCTGGTTTCATCAGGTCTGTGGCAGCCTTGTGTTCTCAGAAAACCAGATAACCACAGTGGGACCCAGACAGGAGGAGTCTGAATGTAGACGCCTTCTGATATTGTCTGAAGGTCAACAACACTCAAAACAGGTTTTAACACACACAACAGTGTAGCTTCCATCCCCTTGTTTCATTGTTCCCCTCTAATCAGGGACTGATTTAGACCAGGGACACCAGGTGTGTGCAATTAATTATCAGGTAGAACAGAAAACCATCTCCGGAACCTCGTAGGGTCTTGTCTCATCGCTAAAACTCCAGTACGGACTCGGGAGAGGCGAAGGTCAAGAGTCGTGCGTCCTCCGAAACACAACTCATCCAAGCCGCACTCCTTCTTGACACAATGCCCAATTAACCCGGAAACCAGCTGCACCAATGTGTCGAAGGAAACACCGTGCACCTGGCAACCGTGTCAGCGTGCAGTGCGCCCGGCCCGCCACAGGAGTCGCTAGTGCGCAATGAGACAAGGACATCCCTTCCAGTCAAACCCTCCCTTAACCCAGACGACGCTGGGCCAAACCCTCCCTTAACCCGGATGACGCTGGGCCAAACCCTCCCTTAACCTGGACGACGCTGGGCCAAACCCTCCCTTAACCTGGACGACGCTGGGCCAAACCCTCCCTTAACCTGGACGATGCTGGGCCAAACCCTCCCTTAACCTGGACGACACTGGGCCAAACCCTCCCTTAACCTGGACGACGCTGGGCCAAACCCTCCCTTAACCTGGACGACACTGGGCCAAACCCTCCCTTAACCTGGACGACGCTGAGCCAAACCCTCCCTTAACCTGGACAACGCTGGGCCAAACCCTCCCTTAACCCGGACGACGTTGGGCCAATTGTGTCGCCGCCACATGGGTCTCCCGGTCGCGGCCGGCTGCAACAGGGCCTGGACTCGAACTCAGAATCTCTGGTGGCACAGTTATCACTGCGATGCAGTGCCTTAGAACACGTGAAAGTGATTTTAATAGGAGACCCACTGTATTTATCTTTTAACACAGTCATCTTGGTGTTTATCTGAAGCATAATTTTACCATTTGCTTGTTTGTAGAGAGAGAAAAATAGGAAGAGACACATTGTCACTCACTGAATAATACCCCAGTTGGCAACATCTGGCTTAGTGAAGCCTGTTTCTAGTTGTTAACTGGTTTTCTAGTTGTTTATATTTCAACGAACCAGTTTGCAACCAGGTACAGGCTTTTTATAACAAAGAGCAGTATACAATTTCCAAGACGTCGTCTGGCAAACAATCAGAAACATTATGGGGACGGGATAAAGTCAGCAGACTGAGGATTCATTAGCAGATCTCTGGTCAAAAAAAGGTACATCAGGATTATAGTTTTGTCCAGAAATGGTTTAGCTGTACAATTGTTTTCAACATTTTTCCATTGTGTTACAAGATTTTGCAGATATTATATTTATTTATTTGCACCAAAGAAAACAAGTGATAGACAACATTACAGATTAAAATATTAATTTGTAAAGTTTAAAAAAACGGTGTGCAGGTGTGGTTGGAAGCCCAAGGGCTGATATGAAACCACACCACAAAAAACGGTGTGCAGGTGTGGTTGGAAACCCAAGGGCTGATATGAAACCACACCACAAAAAACGGTGTGCAGGTGTGGTTGGAAGCCCAAGGGCTGATATGAAACCACACCACAAAAAACGGTGTGCAGGTGTGGTTGGAAACCCAAGGGCTGATATGAAACCACACCACAAAAAACGGTGTGCAGGTGTGGTTGGAAGCCCAAGGGCTGATATGAAACCACACCACAAAAAAACGGTGTGCAGGTGTGGTTGGAAGCCCAAGGGCTGATATGAAACCACACCACAAAAACGGTGTGCAGGTGTGGTTGGAAGCCCAAGGGCTGATATGAAACCACACCACTGATATGAAAAAAAAAACGGTGTGCAGGTGTGGTTGGAAGCCCAAGGGCTGATATGGTGTGCAGGTGTGGTTGGAAGCCCAAGGGCTGATATGAAACCACACCACAAAAACGGTGTGCAGGTGTGGTTGGAAGCCCAAGGGCTGATATGAAACCACACCACAAAAACACCCTGATATGAAACCACACCACGGTGTGCAGGTGTGGTTGGAAGCCCAAGGGCTGATATGAAACCACACCACAAAAACGGTGTGCAGGTGTGGTTGGAAGCCCAAGGGCTGATATGAAACCACACCACAAAAAACGGTGTGCAGGTGTGGTTGGAAGCCCAAGGGCTGATATGAAACCACACCACAAAAAACGGTGTGCAGGTGTGGTTGGAAGCCCAAGGGCTGATATGAAACCACACCACAAAAAACGGTGTGCAGGTGTGGTTGGAAGCCCAAGGGCTGATATGAAACCACACCACAAAAAACGGTGTGCAGGTGTGGTTGGAAGCCCAAGGGCTGATATGAAACCACACCACAAAAAACGGTGTGCAGGTGTGGTTGGAAGCCCAAGGGCTGATATGAAACCACACCACAAAAAACGGTGTGCAGGTGTGGTTGGAAGCCCAAGGGCTGATATGAAACCACACCACAAAAAACGGTGTGCAGGTGTGGTTGGAAGCCCAAGGGCTGATATGAAACCACACCACAAACAACTACATACAATACATAAGTACAAAAACAACACAAAACGTTTGTTAAAACACAACAAAACCTATGAATCATCAATGTAAAGGTCCAATTATCAAACGCTGTGGCAAAACACAGGATATCTTGGCTCTGGTAGATGCACAGCCGCTCGCATAAACACATTGTTCTCTACCATAAACGTAACTATATAAACAATTATATGTATAATCATGACAAACCGTAATCATTTACAATGTAATGTTTCATGATCAACCGTTTCAAACGCTTTGGATGAAATGAAAAAGATACCAAGAGCATATTCATTGTTCAGGGCTGTAAAGATTTGATTTCTAAGGGCTAACTATTAACCCTCTAGTCTAGAGTCTCTAGAGCAGCCTTTCTTAAAGTATGGGTCCGGACCTGTTCATGGTGGGTCGCGACGTGTTAGATTAAGTGTATAATTATTTAATGAATTACTGGAATTGGTTTGACCAAGTGCAACAGCGCTCTCTGTTCAGTGCGCTCTCTGTTCAGTGCGCTCTCTGTTCAGTGCGCTCTCTGTTCAGTGCGCTCTCTGTTCAGTGCGCTCTCTGTTCAGTGCGCTCTCTGTTCAGTGCGCTCTCTGTTCAGTGCGCTCTCTGTTCAGTGCGCTCTCTGTTCAGTGCGCTCTCTGCTCAGTGCGCTCTCTGTTCAGTGCGCTCTCTGTTCAGTGCGCTCTCTGTTCAGTGCGCTCTCTGTTCAGTGCGCTCTCTGCTCAGTGCGCTCTCTGCTCAGTGCGCTCTCTGCTCAGTGCGCTCTCTGCTCAGCCAGCCCAGCTGTAGTCGGTTCAGCAGCGGTGTCCGTTTGGCAGCTGCGCCAGTGGAAGTGAGATGCCCGTGTTCTTCGCGGTTTACCAGATCTTTTTTTCTGCAGTTTTCTTGAAGATCAGTCAGCGACCCAAACGCTGCAGCGCTGTCGTTCAGCAGTAGATGGTGCGCTGTCAGCTAATGACTTGTCATTCCCAATCGCCGCTGCCTAAATTCTGACTGAGATCAATCACCATGAAACGTGAATACAGCGATGAGTTTCTCCCTCTTCGTTTCATACAAACTTTGAGAAATAACGACGAGCGCCCACAATGTGTTTTGTTTGCTTAGTAATGAGTCACTCAAAACGAACAAATTAAAACGACACGTCCTGACCAAACATCCACAGCATGACCAGGGTTGACATGTTTGTAGTTTTCTCGCAAAATTGGACAACTTTGAAAACAATGTCGTGAGTGAAAATGTATTGGTCGCGGGTGGCGAGTTTTGGGGCTACTTCTAAATTGCACCGCGCCCGCCACGGCATTCTCTTTAAAAATATCAAATAATAATATGTATTTTAACTATAACCTGCTGCTGCTGACTATCATGCAGTGAGCAGGTTGTTACTGAGTGAGTGAATGAATGCATGACGGGGCGTGTGTGCGTTGAGAGGGAGAGCTGCAGCAGCTGTGTCAAGGAGTAGTAAGTAGCAGCACAACGTGACCATTTTTTTTAACCATTTGTAGGTAGGCTATTTATATTGGTCATTATGGAGACACACTTTTCAGTATAACATTAACGCGCTAGAACTGATAACAGCGACAAAGCATTGGAAAATGACTTGGCGCAATAGAACTCTTTAGATAAATTCGCTCACAGGTGGTTTAAAGTTAATTGCATTCAAATGTCGACTTGTTATGGACAACCGTATCAAGCGAATGGTTTTACTCATGTTCAGTTCTAGGTTCTGGAGCGCTGCGCGAGTGGACTTTTGAAATGGAAGTTCTGGAACTCCCTCAAGCGCCTCTGTTATGGGGAAAGACTGGAAGTTATCAATTGTGATCATGGTCACAGCTTTATCGCGAATGTATCCGTCTCCACATTTAATGTCAGTTTCATTGTGGACTTTTCCCTGAGATTAGATGTTGGCCTTTTCAGGGGCTGTAGGCTACCTGCATCTAGCTCAGCAAACCAAGGCAAAATTGAAATATAATTTTAAACCCAGATTGTAGTATGCCTGGCCTATGCCAATTGAAATAAATCAATCTCGCAAATAGGCCATTCATAACGGTTTGTAGTCTTAACATCTGGCATTTGAAAATAACCTAAAATTCGATTTTTTAAAACTTCATCCAATTGTTTCTTGCACAGAGATTGAGATGCTCTGTCCAACATTCAACACTCAAACTCTCCTGTTGAATTTGTCTATAGTTATGCACATTTATTTAAGCAATAAGGCAATTGGTATACGACCAATATACTGTAATGAAACAGGCAGGGAGCAGGCCTCGAACCCTCGACCTTCTAGCCCGAGGTCCAGCGCGCTATCGACTGTGCCGCAAAAGAATGCTCGCTCCTTTCAAAACACGCGTCCTGGCGGCTCTACGTCTTACAGGAACGTGCTCACCGGCCAAGCACACGCACTGTCGTGGATGCCATGTCGATCACTACCGACACCAATGTAATGAAACATCAAGGAGCAGGTCTCGACCACCTAGCCCGAGGTCCGGCGCGCTATCGAGCAAGCAAGCATGGGCTTGGATCACGACATCACGACAGACGTCGTCGGCAATGGAATAATTATACGGACAGACAAAGTAGACGTACCTAACCAGGGTTTTCCAAACTCGGTCCTGGTAGACAGGCCGAGAAAAAAAACATAAACGCTCAGCAAAGTCAATCAGGAAATAACTAGATTTAACAACATCTGAATAGCTATGGATTCTGATTCATACACGATGTTTGGAGAGACTTTATAACCTTGAATGAAACAGAGCCGAGCGTGTGACTGGGGAATGAGAGCAGAGGGAGAGCGGCCTGTTCTTATCCAATCGTTGCAGCAGGCTCAACCGATGCCACTCCCCATTTCTTTTCAAACAGAAGAACTAGCCAATAGTTGTTAAGAGCACACAGCACTACACACTATTTGAGTTAAAGAGATACGTGCTGCACATCCCATCCCCTAGGGGGCAGTGGAGGCGGGGCCAAGCAATGAAGCTCTGGTCTGCATTAGAGGTCTGTGGTGTGCACAACTGGGAGGGATGACTGAGCTAATCTGCTGAACATTATGAATAGGTTTTGAAAGAGGAAACATTAACTACTGGAAGAAGGAAGATTATCTAGAAAGTCAGTCTGTGTGCCACATTATTGTATTAGAGAAGCTATTAGGGTGATTCCTGAAGGAACTAGAGCAACAAAATAATGATCATTATTTTGTGGATTTTCACCTCATTTAATCCATAGAAGGTTCTGTTGAAGGAAGGATTGTTGACATATATTTTACTTTTTTTCTTTTTTTTTTGAGTGGGGTTAAATGTTTTGTTTCACAAATATTTTGTTCCACCAGCAGGGCTTTTATTTCAAATCAAATCAAATCAAATTTTATTTGTCACATACACATGGTTAGCAGATGTTAATGCGAGTGTAGCGAAATGCTTGTGCTTCTAGTTCCGACAATGCAGTAATATCGAGCAAGTAATCTAACTAACAATTCCAAAAAAAACTACTGTCATACACAGTGTAAGGGGATAAAGAATATGTACATAAGGATATATGAATGAGTGATGGTACAGAGCAGCATAGGCAAGATACAGTAGATGATATCGAGTACAGTATATACATATGAGATAAGTATGTAAACCAAGTGGCATAGTTAAAGTGGCTAGTGATACATGTATTACATAAGGATGCAGTCGATGATATAGAGTACAGTATCAACGTATGCATATGAGATGAACAATGTAGGGTAAGTAACATTATATAAGGTAGCATTGTTTAAAGTGGCTAGTGATATATTTACATCATTTCCCATCGATTCCCATGATTAAAGTGGCTGGAGTAGAGTCAGTGTCATTGACAGTGTGTTGGCAGTAGCCACTCAATGTTAGTGGTGGCTGTTTAACAGTCTGATGGCCTTGAGATAGAAGCTGTTTTTCAGTCTCTCGGTCCCAGCTTTGATGCACCTGTACTGACCTCGCCTTCTGGATGGCAGCGGGGTGAACAGGCAGTGGCTCGGGTGGTTGATGTCCTTGATGATCTTTATGGCCTTCCTGTAGCATCGGGTGGTGTAGGTGTCCTGGAGGGCAGGTAGTTTGCCCCGGTGATGCGTTGTGCAGACCTCACTACCCTCTGGAGAGCCTTACGGTTGAGGGCGGTGCAGTTGCCATACCAGGCGGTGATACAGCCCGCCAGGATGCTCTCGATTGTGCATCTGTAGAAGTTTGTGAGTGCTTTTGGTGACAAGCCGAATTTCTTCAGCCTCCTGAGGTTGAAGAGGCGCTGCTGCGCCTTCCTCACGATGCTGTCTGTGTGAGTGGACCAATTCAGTTTGTCTGTGATGTGTATGCCGAGGAACTTAAAACTTGCTACCCTCTCCACTACTGTTCCATCGATGTGGATGGGGGGGTGTTCCCTCTGCTGTTTCCTGAAGTCCACAATCATCTCCTTAGTTTTGTTGACGTTGAGTGTGAGGTTATTTTCCTGACACCACACTCACTATTTTGTATCTTTCTTTTGACATCCCCTTTTAGAGTTTTCTGTATTATTATGGACTGTTACAAAAGATACTGGTATCCTTTAAGATACCGTTTCGTCCGAGTACTCGGTACCCCCTTATTCTACAGTATTATGTGAAGAATGGTTTAATCCACATGGAACTGTTAGACTTGAAAGTTATCCGAACACTTTGTTTAGAATATCTACAAGAATTCAGCAATCACATGTTTCTCATATTACTCTGTAGGCTACTCAGTCTGAGAAGTGTTCCATCCTCCTGCTTCTCATATTACTCTGTAGGCTACTCAGTCTGAGAAGTGTTCCATCCTCATGCTTCTCATATTACTCTGTAGGCTACTCAGTCTGAGAAGTGTTCCATCCTCCTGCTTCTCATATTACTCTGTAGGCTACTCAGTCTGAGAAGTGTTCCATCCTCCTGCTTCTCATATTACTCTGTAGGCTACTCAGTCTGAGAAGTGTTCCATCCTCCTGCTTCTCATATTACTCTGTAGGCTACTCAGTCTGAGAAGTGTTCCATCCTCCTGCTTCTCATATTACTCTGTAGGCTACTCAGTCTGAGAAGTGTGCGATCCTCCTGCTTCTCATATTACTCTGCATGTAGTTATTGTACTCTGCTTGCTGGTCCCATGAAGCAAACTGTGTCACATCCCAGATGGAATGTCATGTTGTCCATGTTCTCCACCCCTCCTGCCACCTGACTACACATGAGAGCAGCTCCTACATCTCAGCAACGCACTCGACAGCTTTCATCTGTGCAGGGGACACATTGACTCTGTACCGGTACTTGCTGGCTATTGCCTATTTATGAAGTTCACTTAGCACCGATAATCATGTTTAGGCTACTGATGTTTTCATAGTTGTAACAAAGGCACTCCACTAATAAAATAGATTGAACATTTTAATTTTTGTTTTGCATATATCCCTCAGTAGCCTAACATAAACTAATGAAAATGCTATTGTGTTATTTGAAAATACATATTTTTCATATTCTAACGTTACCTTCATAAACACAACTACATTATAATTTGTGTGCTAGTATATCTGAAATGTATTAATTACACTGTTAGAATGTTGCAGTCAGAATTGGGGAAGGTTCCCTCGAGGCCCAGCGGTTCTGGTGTTAAACTGGACAAACTTCAATTCAACTCCTTCTATTCAACTCCTTCTATTCAACTCCTTCTATTCAACTCCTTCTATTCAACTCCTTCTGTTCAACTCCTTCTATTCAACTCCTTCTATTCAACTCCTTCTATTCAACTCCTTCTATTCAACTCCTTCTGTTCAACTCCTTCTATTCAACACCTTCTATTCAACTCCTTCTATTCAACTCCTTCTGTTCAACTCCTTCTATTCAACTCCTTCTATTCAACTCCTTCTATTCAACTATTCAACACCTTCTATTCAAATTCAACTCCTTCTATTCAACTCCTTCTATTCAACTCCTTCTATTCAACTCCTTCTATTCAACTCCTTCTGTTCAACTCCTTCTATTCAACTCCTTCTATTCAACACCTTCTGTTCAACTCCTTCTATTCAACACCTTCTATTCAACTCCTTCTATTCAACTCCTTCTATTCAACTCCTTCTATTCAACTCCTTCTATTCAACTCCTTCTATTCAACTCCTTCTATTCAACACCTTCTGTTCAACTCCTTCTATTTAACACCTTCTATTCAACTCCTTCTATTCAACACCTTCTGTTCAACTCCTTCTATTCAACTCCTTATATTCAACTCCTTCTGTTCAACTCCTTCTATTCAACTCCTTCTATTCAACTAATTTACAGGCAGACAGGAACACTTTCCATTTTTCAAATCGGTCTTACAATAGAGCGACTGGATGTGAAGTGCTAAACATTGATCATTGGTGGGCTTGGTTAGGAAGAGTCCCCTGCTCCCCCAGAGACACTTGTGTCCCAACAGGCTTGGTTAGGAAGAGTCCCTGCTCCCCCAGAGACACTTGTGTTCCAACAGCTGCAGCTGAAGGGAGGGTTTGGGATTCCCAGTTTAATTGATGATCTCTGTTATGGACTTGACTTATATTGTCATTGACTGTGTCTTCCTGCAATCTCTGTTTTTTTAACAAAAAAACACAACAACAAAAAAATAGTAAAAATAAAGCTGTCCAAAAGAAGCAGGTATTTGACTGGTCCGTTTAATGGCCATATCAGTTATAAGTCTGTTTCATATATGGTCACATCCTCTGGTGTACGGCTCAAATTGCAGCACATCTGCCAATAAACCAATGTCAAAATACCTGAGATATATTGCTGTGGAAGCTGGATGTATTTTTGACACACTCGTTTCTGAACATGGCCATATTGGGATTGGAAATGATGTGTTGCTTTGGCACTCTTCTTGTAAATTTACCATGGACTGTATGGGATCAAATTGGAGTTTCATGAACAGCTCAGCAGGTTTGATACCATCTCTATGACAGAGGGTCATAAAGTAATCCTAAACTACTTTAGGCTGCATGTATTTCTGACATCCATGGTTGGAGAAGGTCACTGGCAGGGGGTAATAATTATGGACTTGTTTGTCCAAAGATCTGTAAATCTTGTTGTAAAACACAACAACTCCCCATTTAATCCAAGTGTTTCTCTTTGTAAATGTATTAGGTTCATATTACATGCATCCCTCCATTGACTTCACACTGCATGCTGAAAGGTGAAGACCTCATACCTTTACTGTGGACCACAGAGAGATCTGATACAGGCCAGCACATTGTTTTGACCACCCCAGTCATAGACTGTTCTCTCTGCTACTGCACGACAAGCAGTACCGGAGCACCACGTCGAGGTCCAAAAGGCTTCTAAACAGCTTCTAACCCCAAGCCTTAAGACTCCTGAACAGCTAATTCAAGGGCTACCCAGATATCTCTTTTACGTTGCTGCTACTCTCTGTTTATTATCTATGCATAGTCACTTTAACTCTACCTACATGTAAATATGACCTCAATTACCTCGACTAACCGGTGCCCCCTGTATATAGCCTCCACATTGACTCTGTACCGGTACCCCCTGTATATAGCCTCCACATTGACTACCCCCTGTATATAGCCTCCACATTGACTCTGTACCCCCTGTATATAGCCTCCACATTGACTCTGTACCGGTACCCCTGTATATAGCCTCCACATTGACTCTGTACCGGTACCCCCTGTATATAGCCTCCACATTGACTCTGTACTGGTACCCCTGTATATAGCCTCCACATTGTCTCTGTACTGGTACCCCCTAGCCTCCACATTGTCTCTGTATAGCCTCCACATTGACTCTGTACTGGTACCCCCTGTATATAGCCTCCACATTGACTCTGTACTGGTACCCCCTGTATATAGCCTCCACATTGACTCTGTACTGGTACCCCTGTATATAGCCTCCACATTGACTCTGTACTGGTACCCCCTGTATATAACCTCCACATTGACTCTGTACAAGTACCCCCTGTATATAGCCTCCACATTGACTCTGTACTGGTACCCCCTGTATATAGCCTCCACATTGTCTCTGTACTGGTACCTCCTGTATATAGCCTCCACATTGACTCTGTACCCCCTGGTAGCCTCCCCTGTATATAGCCTCCACATTGACTCTGTACTGGTACCCCCTGTATATAGCCTCTACATTGACTCTGTACCGGTACCCCCTGTATATAGTCTCCACATTGACTCTGTACCGGTACCCCCTGTATATAGCCTCCACATTGACTCTGTACCGGTACCCCCTGTATATAGCCTCCACATTGACTCTGTACCGGTACCCCCTGTATATAGCCTCCACATTGACTCTGTACCGGTACCCCCTGTATATAGCCTCCACATTGACTCTGTACCGGTACCCCCTGTATATAGCCTCCACATTGACTCTGTACCGGTACCCCCTGTATATAGTCTCCACATTGACTCTGTACCGGTACCCCCTGTATATAGCCTCCACATTGACTCTGTACCGGTACCCCCTGTATATAGCCTCCACATTGACTCTGTACCGGTACCCCCTGTATATAGCCTCCACATTGACTCTGTACCGGTACCCCCTGTATATAGCCTCCACATTGACTCTGTACCGGTACCACCTGTATATAGCCTCCACATTGACTCTGTACCTGTACCCCCTGTATATAGTCTCCACATTGACTCTGTGTCGGTACCCCCTGTATATAGCCTCCACATTGACTCTGTACCGGTACCCCCTGTATATAGCCTCCACATTGACTCTCCACATTGACTCCGGTACCCCCTGTATATAGCCTCCACATTGACTCTGTACCGGTACCCCCTGTATATAGCCTCCACATTGACTCTGTACCGGTACCCCCTGTATATAGCCTCCACATTGACTCTGTACCTGTACCCCCTGTATATAGTCTCCACATTGACTCTGTGTCGGTACCCCCTGTATATAGCCTCCACATTGACTCTGTACCGGTACCCACCTGTATATAGCCTCCACATTGTCTCTGTACCGGTACCACCTGTATATAGCCTCCACATTGACTCTGTACCGGTACCCACCTGTATATAGCCTCCACATTGACTCTGTACTGGTACCCACCTGTATATAGCCTCCACATTGACTCTGTACCGGTACCCACCTGTATATAGCCTCCACATTGACTCTGTACCGGTACCCCCTGTATATAGCCTCCACATTGACTCTGTACTGGTACCCCCTGTATATAATCTCTACTATTGTTATTTTACTGCTGCTGTTTTTTTTTTAGTTATCTATTTTTTACATTTACATTTTTTCTTCTTAACTTCTTAAAACATTGTTGGTTAACGGCTTGTAAGCATTTCACGGTAAGGTCTACACCTGTTGTATTCGGCGCATGTGACAAATACAATTTGATTTGATTAGTCGACCATGAGGTCCTGACATTGCTGACACAGTGATATATTTACAGAGAGACATGTGACCTGGAAAATAAGATCTGAATTAACCGAGCCAAGATTGGTGGTTTTGTGGATCCATGCAACAGCATTTGACATTTCATGTCCAGATTTAGATTTTTACTGGCTGTGACATTTTAATGGATGAAAAAAAATGCTGACGTGAGCCAAGGCTCTGGGGCGTCTCAGGCAAAACTACTTTGTGAGGACAGACAGTCATTTTTACGGTACAAAATATATTGAATGAAGAGTTACTATCTGAACCTTGCAAGGCTCTGCTAAAATCCTTCAAATATGTACAATAACAGTTTTATAATGACAGTTCACTCAACTGCTTAATGACATCTGTCAGTTAATAACAGTATATCAGGGGCCTGCAACTCCTGTTCTGGACAATCCATCCACATGGTGTGTCAGTTTCAAGTTTTAATGTCACGTGCACAAGTACAGTGAAATGCCTTTCTTGCAGCTCCAAACACAACGATACAGTAATCAATATAAAAATAAGAAATACGAACACGACCAAGTAAGACATCATAATATATACAGGGTCAGTTCCAGTACAATATTTACAATGTGCAGAGATACTGGAGTGAAAGAGGTTGATATGTATAATGGTTAGATGACTAGGCATCAGGATTCAGTATATGATAACAAACACAGGAGCAGCAGCGTATATGAGGATTGTGTGTGTGTGTGTGTGTGTGTGTGTGTGTGTGTGTGTGTGTGTGTGTGTGTGTGTGTGTGTGTGTGTGTGTGTGTGTGTGTGTGTGTGTGTGTGTGTGTGTGTGTGTGTGTGTGTGTGTGTGTGTGTGTGTGTGTGTGTGTGTGTGTGTGTGTGTGTGTGTGTGTGTGTGTGTGTGTAGAGTCAGTGTAAATGTATGTATATATTATGTGTGTGTAGAGTCAGTATAAATGTATGTGCATATTATGTGTGTGAAGGCAAATTATGGAGTGAGTGTTTGTGTGTGTGGGGCCCTGTGCCTGTGCATACAGACAGTGCAAAAAAATAAAAATACAAGGGTCAACTCAGATAGCTACTTAGCAGTGTTATGGTTTGTGGATAGAAGCTGTTCAGGAGCCTGTTGGTGTCAGACTTGATGCACCGGTACTGGGTGTCGTGCGGAAACAGAGAGAAAAGTCTACGGCTTGGGTGGCTGGAGTCTTTAACGATTTTCTGATCCTTCCTTTCACACCGCCTGATATAGAGGTCCTGGATGGCAGGGAGTACTGGGCTGTCTGCACCACTCTCTGTAGCACCATGTGATCGAGGGCGATGCTATTACCATACCAAGTAGTAATGCAGCCAGTCAATTTGTTCTCAATGGTACAGCTGTGGAACTTTTGTAAGATTTCAGGGCCCATGCCAAACCATTTCAACCTCCTGAAGTAGAAGAGACACTCGTGTGTGTGTGGACCATATAAAATCCTTAGTGATTTGGACGCCAAGGAACTTGAAAATATCAACCCGCCACACTGCTCACCCCACGTTTTCTGTAGTCCGTGATCAGCTCCTTGGTGTTACTCACGTTGCGCGAGAGGCTGTTGTCCTGACACCACACTGCGAAGTCTCTGATCTCCTCCCTATAGGCTGTGTCATTGCCATCGGTGATCAGAGACCACCGTCGTGTTGTCAGCAAATTTGACGATGGTGTTGGAGTCATTCGTGGCCACGCATTCGTGGGTGAACAGAGAGTACAGGAGGGGACTAAGCACACACCCATGTGGAGCCGCCGTGTTGAGCGTCAGTGTGGCAGAAGTGACATTGCCTACCCTGATCACCTGGGGTTGGCCTGTCAGGAAGTACAGGATCCAGTTGCAGAGGGAGGTGTTCAGTCCCAGGTTCCTAAGCTTGGCGACGAACTTGGATGGGATAATTGGGGTTGAACGCTGAGTTATAGTCAATGAACAGCATTCTCACATAGATACAGCGCGTTCAGAAAGTATCCTTCTCTTTTTCCACATTTTGTTACGTTACAGCCTTATTAGAAAATGTATTAAATTACATTTTTTACTCATCAATCTACACACAATACCCCATAATGACATCACAATACCCCATAATGACATCACAATACCCCATATTGACATCACAATACCCCATAATGACAAGGCAAAAACAGGTTTTTAGAAATTGTTGCACGCCAATTACAAATAAAAAACAGAAATACCTTATTTACATAAGTATTCAAACCCTTTGCTATGAGACTTGAAATTGAGCTCAGGTGCATCCTGTTTCCATTGATCGTCCTTGAGATGTTTCTACAATTTGATTGGCGTCTACCTGTGGTAAATTAAATTCATTGGACATGATTTGGAAAGAGACACACCTATCTTTATAAGGTCCCACAGTTGACAGTGCATGTCAGAGCAAAAACCAAGCAATGAGGTCAAAGGAATTGTCCGTAGAGCTCTGAGACAGAATTATGTCGAAGAACAGATCTGGAGAAAGGTTAAAAAAAACTGCAGCATTGAAGGTCCACAAGAACACAGCGGCCTCCATCATTCTTAAGTACCTGGTTAAATAAAGGTGAAATAAAAAATAAATAAAAAATAAAAAAACTGCAGCATTGAAGGTCCACAAGAACACAGCGGCCTCCATCATTCTTAAGTGGAAGAATTTTGGAACCACCAAGATTCTTCCTAGAGCTGGCTGCCCGGCCAAACTGAGCAAGTGGGGGAGAAGAACAAGAACCCGATGGTCACTCTGACAGAGCTCCAGAGTTCCTCTGTGGAGATGGGAGAACCTTTCAGAAGGACAAGAAGAACAAGAACCTGATGGTCACTCTGACAGAGCTCCAGAGTTCCTCTGTGGAGATGGGAGAACCTTTCAGAAGGACAAGAAGAACAAGAACCCGATGGTCACTCTGACAGAGATCCAGAGTTCTTCTGTGGAGATGGGAGAACCTTTCAGAAGGACAAGAAGAACAAGAACCCGATGTTCACTCTGACAGAGCTCCAGAATTCCTCTGTGGAGATGGGGGAACCTTTCAGAAGGACAACCATCTCTGCAGCACTCCACCAGTGGTAGAGTGGCCAGAAAGAAGTGACTCCTCAGTAAAAGACACATGACAGCTCGCTAGGAAGAACATCAAAAAGACTTTCAGACCATGAGAAACAAGATCTGGAGGAATCGTGGCACCATCAAGCATTGTGGTGGCAGTCAGGACAGAGGGAATGATGAACGGAGCAAATTACAGAGAGATTCTTTATGAAAACCTGCTCCAGAGCACTCAGGACCTAAGACTGATACAGGTCTCTGAATGTCCTTGAGTGGCCCAGCCAGAGCCCGGACTTGAACCCCATCGAACATCTCTGGAGAGACCTGAAAATAGCTGTGCAGCAATGCCCCCATCCAACCTGACAGAGCTTGAGAGGATCTGCAGAGAAGAATGGGAGAAACTCCCCAAATACAGGTGTGCCAAGCTTGTAGCGTCATACCCAAGAAGACTTGAGGCTGTAATCACTGCCAAACGTGCTTCAACAAGGTACTGAGTAAAGGGTCTGAATATTTATGTTTGACATTTTTTGTACATTTGCAGAAAAAAAATGTAAACCTGTTTTTGCTTTGTCATTATTAGGTATTGTGTGTAGATTGATGACGGGGAAAAAACATTGAATCCATTTTAGAATAAGGCTGTAACGTAACAAAATGTGAAAAAAGTCTGAATGCCCTGTATATCTCTTATCTAGGTGGGTGAGGACAGTGTGGAGTGCAATTGATATTGTGCCGTCTATGGATCTGTTGGGGTGGTATGTGAATTGAGGTGGGTTTAGGGTGTCTGGGATGTTGATGTTGATGTGTGCTATAACCAACCTCTCAAAGCACTTCATGATTACAGATGTGAGCGCTACAGGGTGGTAGTCATGTGGCATGAAGCCTTGGAGTTTTTGTGAACAGGAATGATGATGATCATCTTAAAACACGTGGGGATGAAAAGAGGTTGAAAATGACCATCAATATGTCTGCCAGCTGTTCTGCGCACGCTCTGAGAATGCACCCTGGAATACCGTAGGGCCCCGGGGCTTTGCTCTGAGAATGCACCCTGGAATACCGTAGGGCCACGGGGCTTTGCTCTGAGAATGCACCCTGGAATACCGTAGGGCTCCTTGAGACTTGAACCCCATCGGGCTTTGCTCTGAGAATGCACACTGGAATACCTGAGAATGTAGGGCCCCGGGGCTTTGCTCTGAGAATGCACCCTGGAATACCGTAGGGCCCCGGGGCTTTGCTCTGAGAATGCACCCTGGAATACCGTAGGGCCACGGGGCTTTGCTCTGAGAATGCACACTGGAATACCGTAGGGCCCCGGGGCTTTGCTCTGAGAATGCACCCTGGAATACCGTAGGGCCACGGGGCTTTGCTCTGAGAATGCACCCTGGAATACCGTAGGGCCACGGGGCTTTGCTCTAAGAATGCACACTGGAATACCGTAGGGCCCGGGGCTTTGCTCTGAGAATGCACCCTGGAATACCGTAGGGCCCCGGGGCTTTGCTCTGAGAACCCTGGAATACCGTAGGGCCCCGGGGCTTTGCTCTGAGAATGCACCCTGGAATACCGTAGGGCCCCGGGGCTTTGCTCTGAGAATGCACCCTAGAATACCGTAGGGCCCCGGGGCTTTGCTCTGAGAATGCACCCTGGAATACCGTAGGGCCCCGGGGCTTTGCGGGTGTTGACCTGATTGAAGACCTTACTAACGTTGGCCTCAGAGAGAGATCACCCTATCCTCTGGGACGGTGGCTGCCCCCACACCCGGCACCATGTTGTTTATGTCGAAGCGTGCATAAAATGCATTGAGTCTGTATGGTCACATCCTCTGGCGTCTAGTGGAGTCTGTATGGTCACATCCTCTGGCGTCTAGTGGAGTCTGTATGGTCACATCCTCTGGCGTCTAGTGGAGTCTGTATGGTCACATCCTCTGGTGTCTAGTGGAGTCTGTATGGTCATATCCTCTGGTGTCTATTGGAGTCTGTATGGTCACATCCTCTGGTGTCTAGTGGAGTCTGTATGGTCACATCCTCTGGTGTCTAGTGGAGTCTGTATGGTCACATCCTCTGGTGTCTAGTGGAGTCTGTATGGTCACATCCTCTGGCGTCTAGTGGAGTCTGTATGGTCACATCCTCTGGCGTCTAGTGGAGTCTGTATGGTCATATCCTCTGGTGTCTGGTGGAGTCTGTATGGTCATATCCTCTGGTGTCTAGTGGAGTCTGTATGGTCATATCCTCTGGTGTCTATTGGAGTCTGTATGGTCACATCCTCTGGTGTCTAGTGGAGTCTGTATGGTCATATCCTCTGGTGTCTATTGGAGTCTGTATGGTCACATCCTCTGGTGTCTAGTGGAGTCTGTATGGTCATATCCTCTGGTGTCTAGTGAGTCTGTATGGTCATATCCTCTGGTGTCTAGTGGAGTCTGTATGGTCACATCCTCTGGTGTCTAGTGGAGTCTGTATGGTCACATCCTCTGGTGTCTAGTGGAGTCTGTATGGTCACATCCTCTGGTGTCTAGTGGAGTCTGTATGGTCACATCCTCTGGTGTCTAGTGGAGTCTGTATGGTCATATCCTCTGGTGTCTGGTGGAGTCTGTATGGTCATATCCTCTGGTGTCTAGTGGAGTCTGTATGGTCATATCCTCTGGTGTCTATTGGAGTCTGTATGGTCACATCCTCTGGTGTCTAGTGGAGTCTGTATGGTCATATCCTCTGGTGTCTATTGGAGTCTGTATGGTCACATCCTCTGGTGTCTAGTGGAGTCTGTATGGTCACATCCTCTGGCGTCTAGTGGAGTCTGTATGGTCATATCCTCTGGTGTCTAGTGGAGTCTGTATGGTCACATCCTCTGGTGTCTAGTGGAGTCTGTATGGTCACATCCTCTGGCGTCTAGTGGAGTCTGTATGGTCATATCCTCTGGTGTCTAGTGGAGTCTGTATGGTCACATCCTCTGGTGTCTAGTGGAGTCTGTATGGTCACATCCTCTGGCGTCTAGTGGAGTCTGTATGGTCATATCCTCTGGTGTCTAGTGGAGTCTGTATGGTCACATCCTCTGGTGTCTAGTGGAGTCTGTATGGTCACATCCTCTGGTGTCTAGTGGAGTCTGTATGGTCACATCCTCTGGTGTCTAGTGGAGTCTGTATGGTCACATCCTCTGGTGTCTATTGGAGTCTGTATGGTCATATCCTCTGGTGCAAATGGCAGCAGATCTTCCAATAAAGCAAAGCCAAATGACCTGAGATATATTGCTGTGGAAGCTGGATGTATTTCTGACACACCTGTTTCTGAACATGGTCATATTGGCTTGTAAATGATCTGTGGCTTGAGTTTGCTTCGACTGTATTGGGATCAAATTGGAGTTTCAAGAACAGCTCAGCATGTTTGATACCATCTCTATGAGGCAGGGTCATAAAGCATGAAGAAATCCCAAACTACTTTAGGCTGCCAGTTCTGGGATCACGGTCATGGTTGGAGAAGGTCACTGACGAGGTAATAATTGTGGACTTGTTTGTCCAAAGATCTGTAAAGCTTTCTGTAAAACACAACAGCTCCCCATTTGATCCAACTGTTTCTCCTTGTAAATGTATTAGATTAATATTACATTTATCCCTCCATTGACTTCACACTGCATGCTGAAAGGTGAAGACCTCATACCTTTACTGTGGACCACAGAGAGATCCAATACAGGCCAGCACATTATTTTGACCTTGTTAATCGACCACGAGGTCATCACATTGCTGACACCATAATAGATTTACAGCAAGACATGTGATCTGGAAAATAAAATCTGAATTAACCGAGCCAAGATTGGATGTTTTGTGGGTCCATGCCACAGCATGTGACATACCACATCCAGATTTAGATTTGTTGTGGCTTTGACATTTTAATGGATTGAATCATATAAAAAAAAAAATGCTGACGTGATCCAAGACTCTGGGGTGTCTCAGGCCAACTACTTTGCAGGTCGTTTTACAGAACAAAATGTATTGGATCAGCAGTTACTATCCGATCCCCCCAAAGCCCTGCTAAAATACAAATGTACAATAACCATTTTACAATGACAGTTTACTCAACTGCTTAATGACATCTGTCAGTTAATATCAGTATATCAGGGGCCTGCAAAAAAAATGGGAAAGCCCATCCACATGTTGTGCAGGCTTTTATTCCACCCCAGCAGTAACACAGTGGTTTCAGCGAAATCAAATGATCAAAACCTTCAATTTAGCCCTTAATTACTAGAAATCAGGTTGGGATTCCTATGAGTTGGGAGCCATCAGCCAATGAAGAAGAATAGAATTGACTACTCTAAAATGGAGATAGCCTCAATGGCACTGCCCATGCTGTCACAGACACTATAATGGCACAGATACGAATATGAGTCCTCTATCTATCTGTTGTTAACACGCATATCTGCCCTCTCATTGGCTAAAATGGTCCCACCTAATCTTGCCTCCTCCCGCCTGCCTTCCGTCTTTGAAGACATGTATTTCCATTGTTAGAGTGGTCACTCACATATCTTGTCAATATAATAACAATCTTTGGCCAAATCAACTTTGGCCAAATCAACTTTGGCAACAGGACTCCCAATTGTTCCTAATGATGCCCCTATCCTCCAAACCTGTTACCACTCCCCTATCCTCCAAACCTGTTACCACTCCCCTATCCTCCAAACCTGTTACCACTCCCCTATCCTCCAAACCTGTTACCACTCCCCTATCCTCCGAACCTGTTACCACTCCCCTATCCTCCAAACCTGTTACCACTCCCCTATCCTCCAAACCTGTTACCACTCCCCAATCACCTCTCCTCTGCCTTTTTACACCCCTTTCATTTCCATATAGAAGTGGTTCATTGCACTCAGTTAGGATAAATGTCACACTTCATTTCCATATAGAAGTGGTTCACTGCACTCAGTTAGGATAAATGTCACACTTCATTTCCATATAGAAGTGGTTCACTGCACTCAGTTAGGATAAATGTCACACTTGATTTCACTGCACTCAGTTAGGATAAATGTCCCACTTGATTTCACACTACATCTATTAAAGTCCCAACATCATTTGTACACGTGATACATTTCCTTGATAAGTCACACTGCAAAAGGGTAGACTATTGGCCTTAACCCACTAAATTGACAAGCTATTGTCTCATGGGAAGTGGTTTGTCTAACATTTTAAAATGCAACGATACAGTGCTCACTGCATTGTGAGAAGACCATGGTTGTAAAGTCAGATGAGGTCTTTGTGGCCAAATGCACAGTTGTCTAGTTGGGTATGACAGCTGCACATAGTCCCATAGAGTAACTTCTGCCCAGAGCAAGTTTGGAGCTTAGAGAAACATCTCCCTCAAATACAAAAACACAGGTCATAGATCATGCAAGATCTTTGCACATTAAAATAACTTAATGTCATAAACATTTAGTCTGCATGGTGCTAATGTTCTCTCCACCCACAAACACGGCAAGTAAATATATTGTCTCATAACAGTGGCATCGGTGCCAGAATTAGGCTGCGTTGGCAGATATACCAAACAATAAACCCTGGCTGCAGTGAAGACGAGAGCACAGTCCAGGAAAGGCCTTGATGGGGTCCTTCCAGATGGTCAGAGCCCTGCTCAACTAGTGAATCCAGCAGCTGCCCCTATGAGGTTTCTTTAAGGTTATCCAAGCAATAACAATAACCCTAGAGAGGTAACAAATAAATACAGTGCATTCGGAAAGTATTCAGACCCCTTGACTTTTTCCACATTTTGTTACGTTACAGCCTTATTCTGAAATGGATTAAATTACTTTTTTGCCTCATCAATCTACACACAATACCCCATAATGACATCACAGCACCCCATAATGACATCACAATACCCTATAATGACATCACAATACCCCATAATGACATCACAATACCCCACAATGACAAAGTCAAAACAGGTTTTTAAAATTTGTTCCACATTTATTAAAAATACAAAAACAGAAATGCCTTATTTAGATAAGTATTCAGACCCTCTGCTATGAGACTCGATATTGAGCTCAGGTGCATCCTGTTTCCATTGATCATCCTTGAGCTGTTTCTACAACTTAATTGGAGTCCACCTGTGGTAAATTCAATTGATTGGACATGATTTGGAAGATGCAGTTGCACCCCTAAAAACGAAAAACATTTCTCATAAGAAACTAGCTCCCTGGTATACAGACAATACCCGAGCTCTAAAGCAAGCTTCCAGAAAATTGGAACGGAAATGGCGCCACACCAAACTGGAAGTCTTCCGACTAGCTTGGAAAGACAGTACCGTGCAGTATCCAAGAGCCCTTACTGCTGCTCGATCATCCTATTTTTCCAACTTAATTGAGGAAAATAAGAACAATCCGAAATTGATTTTGATACTGTCGCAAAGCTAACTAAAAAGCAGCATTCCCCAAGAGAGGATGGCTTTCACTTCAGCAGTAATAAATTCATGAACTTCTTTGAGGAAAAGATCATGATTATTAGAAAGCAAATTACGGACTCCTCTTTAAATCTGCGTATTCCTTCAAAGCTCAGTTGTCCTGAGTCTGCACAACTCTGCCAGGACCTAGGATCAAGAGAGACACTAAAGTGTTTTAGTACTATATCTCTTGACACAATGATGAAAATAATCATGGTCTCTAAACCTTCAAGCTGAATACTGGACCCTATTCCAACTAAACTACTGAAAGAGCTGCTTCCTGTGCTTGGCCCTCCTATGTTGAACATAATAAACGGCTCTCTATCCACCGGATGTGTTCCAAACTCAGTAAAAGTGGCAGTGATAAAGACTCTCTTAAAAAAGCCAAACCTTGACCCAGAAAATATAAAAAACTATCGGCCTATATCGAATCTTCCATTCCTCTCAAAATTTTTAGAAAAGGCTGTTTTGCAGCAACTCGCTGCCTTCCTGAAGACAAACAATGTATACGAAATGCTTCAGTCTGGTTTTAGACCCCATCATAGCACTGAGACTGCACTTGTGAAGGTGGTAAATGACCTTTTAATGGCATCAGACCAAGGCTTTGCATCTGTCCTCGTGCTCCTAGACCTTGTGTGCTGCTTTTGATACCATCGATCACCACATTCTTTTGGAGAGATTGGAAACCCAAATTGGTCTACACTGACAAGTTCTGGCCTGGTTTAGATCTTATCTGTTGGAAATACAGTGCCTTGCGAAAGTATTCGGCCCCCTTGAACTTTGCGACCTTTTGCCACATTTCAGGCTTCAAACTTAAAGATATAATACTGTATTTTTTGTGAAGAATCAACAACAAGTGGGACACAATCATGAAGTGGAATTTATTGGATATTTCAAACTTATTTAACAAATCAAAAACCGAAAAATTGGGCGTGCAAAATTATTCTTATTTCTTATCTGGAGTACTTCTCCTGTCTTGTCCAGTGTCCTGTGTGAATTTAAGCATGCTCTCTCTAATTCTCTCTTTCTTTCTCTCTCTCGGAGGACCTGAGCCCTAGGACTATGTCTCAGGACTACCTGGCAATGACTCCTTACTGTCCCCAGTCCACCTGGCCGTGCTGCTGCTCCAGTTTCAACTGTTCTGCCTGAACAGAGCCCTAGGACCATTCTTCAGGACTACCTGGCGTGATGACTCCTTGCTGTCCCCAGTTTACCTGGCCGTGCTGCTGCTCCAGTTTCAACTGTTCTGCTTGCGGCTATGGAACCCTGACCTGTTCACCGGACGTGCTACCTGTCCCAGACCGGCTGTTTTCAACTCTCTAGAGACAGCAGGAGGGGTAGAGATACTCTTAATGATTGGCTATGAAAAGCCAACTGACATTTACTCCTGAGGTGCTGACCTGTTGCACCCTCGACAACTACTGTGATTATTATTATTTGACCATGCTAGTAATTTATGAACATTTGAGCATCTTGGCCATGTTCAGTTATAATCTCCACCCGGCACAGCCAGAAGAGGACTGGCCACCCCTCATAGCCTGGTTCCTCTCTAGATTTCTTCCTATGTTTTGGCCTTTCTAGGGAGTTTTTCCTAGCCCCCGTGTTTCTACACCTGCATTGCTTGTTGTTTGGGGTTTTAGGCTGGGTTTCTGTGCAGCACTTTGAGATATCAGCTGATGTAAGAAGGGCTATATAAATAAATGTAATTTGATTTGATTTTGTTCCTAACTTATTACGTTCTAGAACTGTAGAGTATTTCATATCTGTATCTACTCACAGTTTAATAACTGCCCTCTCTGATATCTGTGTTAGAAGAGGCAGTCTTCTATAAAACACATGCTTTCTTAGATGGCCTCTTGTATTCCTATCTTTACACTGTATAAATAAGTGCTCCGCTCTGCACATTACAGACCACAGGTCCCTTAACTCATCATTCCAATAAGGCTTGTTGTTCAGCTTGTAAACCTTCCTGACTTGGGGGTGCATTTTCTATTCACATCATTTTTTGACCATTTCAGAATATAGGATATAACAAAATGTTTCATACCCCACGTCTAAATCAAGTTGTGTTTCTCCACACTGTCTTCTGATGAGTTCTAACAGTGTTCTGCCATTTCAGAACAGAGGGAATCATTAGGCACATTTATTTTCTTACATTTAGGCCTTTTGCAGGATATGTATATTTTGCCCTGAGTGATGCTCAGTGGTCGATCAGAAACTTCATGGCAAACAGAAAAGGTCATACATAAAGGTCATCATTGAAGCCAGCTCAGCTGCTAAGCGGTTAACTTCAGAGTGTAATAAAAGTTTGAGGCAGTTATATCGCTGTCAGCAATATGAGTGGATAAGATTATTGAAATACTGTACTGGTGATATGTAAGTCATAAGAATCCTACTGGACCGTTTTAGCCAACTGAAATGTGAGACGAATAAAAGTGCCTCCAGCATCTTCAATAGAACATGGGTCCTTCCACATAATGAGCCCCTTTTGGGTAGTGAAACATGGGTCCTTCCACATAATGAGCCCCTTTTGGGTAGTGAAACATGGGTCATTCCACATAATGAGCCCCTTTTGGGTAGTGAAACATGGGTCATTCCACATAATGAGCCCCTTTTGGGTAGTGAAACATGGGACCTTCCACATAATGAGCCCCTTTTGGGTAGTGAAACATGGGACCTTCCACATAATGAGCCCCTTTTGGGTAGTGAAACATGGGACCTTCCACATAATGAGCCCCTTTTGGGTAGTGAAACATGGGACCTTCCACATAATGAGCCCCTTTTGGGTAGTGAAACATGGGACCTTCCACATAATGAGCCCCTTTTGGGTAGTGAAACATGGGACATTCCACATAATGAGCCCCTTTTGGGTAGTGAAACATGGGACCTTCCACATAATGAGCCCCTTTTGGGTAGTGAAACATGTAATGAAAACGTTTTATTTCACCTCATTTTAAAATTCCATCATAGAGCGAACATGTTCAACTTAATAAAACACATGTTTTCCCATCTCAAGTGTTTCAACTAAATAAATACTATAGTAAGAGACTCTTAAATAAGTTAACAGGGTGGACCGTAACAAGGTGGAGGTTTTCATCTGAAATCAGACATGAATCCCCTCGTGACAAGCTTGCCGTGTGCAACAGGGAAGGGCAATTGAATGCAAGCTTCACAAAAATGTGTTTATTATTGAAACATTTCTAGCCTGTCTATCTAAGGGTAACGGGGTTGACGTGTTTATGCTCGATGCATTCCGTTTTCCACCACAAAACACCAGAAAATGGCCAAAAAGAGGAGAATCAGCTCACCTGCTTTTACACACAGATTTCACTATTAGATGTTCAATGTTTGCTTTGAAAAAAATAACAGATTCATCACATTAAAATATTAAATTCAAATTTTCTTCCAAAATGTATTTGTCAAAGCAACAAAACAACTAGCAATGATACAATTATGATGAAAACTTGGAGACATTTTGGGGTTAAGGAGGTTAAATTCTTCCTAGAAGTCACAGAGGGTGCACACAGGGACATTCCTAAATGCATGCATTTTGCCACTTTAGCAAGTATTTATTTATATTAGAAATCAGAGCATTTCATTTAATATAACAGGCTTTTATAAATTAATATTGGAGTTCAATTTCTACTTAAAATGTCAAAGGGATGCTAAAGTGAATCAACGGCATTAATATGGAGTTGTTCCCCCCTTTGCTGCTATAACAGCCTCCACTCTTCTGAGAAGGAGTTCCACTAGATGTTGGAACATTGCTGCTATAACAGCCTCCACTCTTCTGAGAAGGAGTTCCACTAGATGTTGGAACATTGCTGCGGGGACTTGAAGTTGGGAGATTAGCCCTGGCTTACAGTCAGTGTACCAATTCATCCCTAATGTGTTCGATGGGGTTGAGGTCAGGGCTCTGTGCAGGCCAGTCAAGTTCTTCCACACATCTCAACAATCAACTTCTGTATGGACCTTTCTTTGTGCACGAGGTCATTGTCATACTGAAACAGGAAAGGGCATTGTTGCCACACCCCGAACCATGAAAAAGAGCCCCAGGCCATTATTCCTCCTCCACCAAACTTTACAGTTGGCACTATGCATTCAGGCAGGTAGCGTTCTCCTGGACTCCTCCAAATCCAGATTTGTCCATCAGACTGACAGATGGTGACGTGTGATTCAACACTCCAGAAAACGCTTTTCCTCCAATGGCGACAATCTTTACACCACTTCAGCCGATGATTGGCATTCTGCATGGTGATCTTAGGCTTGTGTACCATGGAAACCCATTTCATGACCTCCTGAAAAACAGTTATTGTGCTGACGTTGCTTCCAGATGCAGATTGGAACTCGGGAGTGAGTGTTGCAACCGAGGACAGACTATTTTTACGCGGTTCAGCACTCAGCCGTCTCGTTCTGTGAGCTTGTGTGGCCTACCACTTTGCGGCTGAGCCGTTGTTGCTCCTAGACGTTTCCAATTCACAATAACTGCACTTGTTGACCCGGGGCAGCTCTAGCAGGGGATAAACTTTATGAACAGACTTGTTGGAAAAGTGGCATCCTATGATGGCTCTTCTGTAAGGCCATTCTACTGCCAATGTTTGTCTATGGAGATTGCATGGCTGTGTTCTCCTGTCAGCATTGGATGAGGCTGAAACAGCCTAATGCATTCATTTGAAAGGATGTCCACATACTTATATGTATATACAAGGTATAACTTAACTACAAATTAGATTTAACCGTTTTATGAGCTTTATTTGACAGCCTAAATGTTTCTGTTCTAGATTTAAATATTAATTTAATATGGTTCCACCAGGGTGATAAATCAAAGTGAGCAAAGCATGAGGTAACGACCATCTACATCACAAGCATGAGGTGAGGAGACAGTTCAGATGTATTTACAAGCTAAACAATATAAGTAACAGGTAAACATATATATAAAGTTGTTGATGAGGATTAATGCCACTAAAATGGAACTAAATAAAGTCAGATTAGATTTAATGAAAAGTATTTTAGTTGTAGTGGGGCAACATGGACTCAGTCCATTACAGTATATGAGGTTCAGTAGAAGTAACATGGACTCAGTCCATTACAGTATATGAGTTTCAGTAGAAGTAACATGGACTCAGTCCATTACAGTATATGAGGTTCAGTAGAAGTAACATGGACTCAGTCCATTACAGTATATGAGGTTCAGTAGAAGTAACATGGACTCAGTCCATTACAGTATATGAGGTTCAGTAGAAGTAACATGGACTCAGTCCATTACAGTATATGAGGTTCAGTAGAAGTAACATGGACTCAGTCCCATTACAGTATATGAGGTTCAGTAGAAGTAACATGGACTCAGTCCATTACAGTATATGAGGTTCAGTAGAAGTAACATGGACTCAGTCCATTACAGTATATGAGGTTCAGTAGAAGTAACATGGACTCAGTCCATTACAGTATATGAGGTTCAGTAGAAGTAACATGGACTCAGTCCATTACAGTATATGAGGTTCAGTAGAAGTAACATGGACTCAGTCCATTACAGTATATGAGGTTCAGTAGAAGTAACATGGACTCAGTCCATTACAGTATATGAGGTTCAGTAGAAGTAACATGGACTCAGTCCATTACAGTATATGAGGTTCAGTAGAAGTAACATGGACTCAGTCCATTACAGTATATGAGGTTCAGTAGAAGTAACATGGACTCAGTCCATTACAGTATATGAGGTTCAGTATGATGGACTCAGTTACAGTATATGAGGTTCAGTAGAAGTAACATGGACTCAGTCCATTACAGTATATGAGGTTCAGTAGAAGTAACATGGACTCAGTCCATTACAGTATATGAGGTTCAGTAGAAGTAACATGGACTCAGTCCATTACAGTATATGAGGTTCAGTAGAAGTAACATGGACTCAGTCCATTACAGTATATGAGGTTCAGTAGAAGTAACATGGACTCAGTCCATTACAGTATATGAGGTTCAGTAGAAGTAACATGGACTCAGTCCATTACAGTATATGAGGTTCAGTAGAAGTAACATGGACTCAGTCCATTACAGTATATGAGGTTCAGTAGAAGTAACATGGACTCAGTCCATTACAGTATATGAGGTTCAGTAGAAGTAACATGGACTCAGTCCATTACAGTATATGAGGTTCAGTAGAAGTAACATGGACTCAGTCCATTACAGTATATGAGGTTCAGTAGAAGTAACATGGACTCAGTCCATTACAGTATATGAGGTTCAGTAGAAGTAACATGGACTCAGTCCATTACAGTATATGAGGTTCAGTAGAAGTAACATGGACTCAGTCCATTACAGTATATGAGGTTCAGTAGAAGCAACATGGACTCAGTCCATTACAGTATATGAGGTTCAGTAGAAGCAACATGGACTCAGTCCATTACAGTATATGAGGTTCAGTAGAAGTAACATGGACTCAGTCCATTACAG
>NW_024608035.1:0-45777 GCF_018296145.1 Oncorhynchus tshawytscha
TCATTCTATTACACTGGTCTACCATCTACTGTCATTATATTACCCTGGTCTACCATCTACTGTCATTATATTAACCTGGTCTACCATCTACTGTCACTATATTACCCTGGTCTACCATCTACTGTCATTATATTAACCTGTCTACCATCTACTGTCATTATATATATTACCCTTGTCTACCATCTACTGTCATTATATTACCCTGGTCTACCATCTACTGTCATTATATTGCCCTGGTCTACCATCTACTGTCATTATATTACCCTGGTCTACCATCTACTGTCATTATATTACCCTGGTCTACTGTCATTATATTACCCTGGTCTACCCTCTACTGTCATTATATTACCCTGGTATACCATCTACTGTCATTATATTAACCTGGTCTACAATCTACTGTCATTATATTACCCTGGTCTACCATCTACTGTCATTATATTACCCTGGTCTATCAATCTCTTACTAGATTACCCTGGTCTACCATCTACTGTCATTATATTACCCTGGTATACCATCTACTGTCATTATATTAACCTGGTCTACAATCTACTGTCATTATATTACCCTGGTCTACCATCTACTGTCATTATATTACCCTCTACTGTCATTATATTACCCTGGTCTACCATCTACTGTCATTATATTACCCTGGTCGACCATCTTCTGTCATTATATTACCCTGGTATACCATCTAGTGTCATTATATTAACCTCTACTGTCATTATATTACCCTGGTCTACCATCTACTGTCATTATATTAACCTCTACTGTCATTATATTACCCTGGTCTACCATCTACTGTCATTATATTACCCTGGTCTACCATCTACTGTCATTATATTACCCTGGTCTACCATCTACTGTCATTATATTACCCTGGTATACCATCTACTGTCATTATATTACCCTGGTCTACCTTCTACTGTCATTATATTAACCTAGTCTACCATCTACTGTCACTATATTACCCTGGTCTAAACTCTACTTCCATTATATTACCCTGATCTACCATCTACTGTCACTAGATTACCCTGGTCTACCCTCTACTGTCATTATATTACCCTGGTATACCATCTACTGTAATTTTATTGACCTGGTCTACCATCTACTGTCATTATATTACCCTGGCCTACCCTCTACTGTCATTATATTACCCTGGTCTACCATCTACTGTCATTATATTACCCTCTACTGTCATTATATTACCCTGGTCTACCATCTACCATCATTATATTACCCTGGTCAACCATCTACTGTCATTATATTACCCTGGTCTACCATCTACTGTCATTATATTACCCTGGTCTACCATCTACTGTCATTATATTACCCTCTACTGTCATTATATTACCCTGGTCTACCATCTACTGTCATTATATTACCCTGGACAACCATCTACTGTCATTATATTACCCTGGTCTACCCTCTACTGTCACTATATTACCATGGTCTTCCATCTACTGTCATAATATTACCCTGGTCTACCCTCTACTGTCATTATATTACCCTGGTCTACCATCTACTGTCACTATATTACCCTGGTCTACCATCTACTGTCATTCTATTACACTGGTCTACCATCTACTGTCATTATATTACCCTGGTCTACCATCTACTGTCATTATATTAACCTGGTCTACCATCTACTGTCATTATATTACCCTCTACTGTCATTATATTACCCTGGTCTACCATCTACTGTCATTATATTAACCTGGTCTACCATCTACTGTCACTATATTACCCTCTACTGTCATTACATTACCCTGGTCTACCATCTACTGTCAGTATACCCCAGTCTATCATCTACTGTCATTATATTACCCTGGTCTACCATCTACTGTCATTATATTGACCTGGTCTACCATCTACTGTCATTATATTACCCTGGTCTACCATCTACTGTCATTATATTACCCTGGTCTACCATCTACTGTCATTATATTACCCTCTAATGTCATTATATTACCCTGGTCTACCATCTACTGTCATTATATTACCCTGGTCTACCATCTACTGTCACTCTATTACTCTGGTCTACCATCTACTGTCATTATATTACCCTCTACTGTCATTATATTACCCTGGTCTACCATCTACTGTCATTATATTAACCTGGTCTACCATCTACTGTCACTATATTACCCTCTACTGTCATTATATTACCCTGGTCTACCATCTACTGTCAGTATACCCCAGTCTATCATCTACTGTCATTATATTACCCTGTCTACCATCTCTACCATCTACTGTCACTATATTACCCTGGTCTAAACTCTACTGCCATTATATTACCCTGGTCTACCTTCTACTGTCATTATATTACCTGGTCTACCATCTACTGTCACTATATTACCTGGTCCCTCTACTGTCATTATATTACCCTGGTCTACCATCTACTGTCAATATATTACCCTGGTCTATCATCTACTGTCATTATATTACCCTGGTCTACCATCTACTGTCATTATATTATCCTGGTCTACATCTACTGTCATTATATTACCCTGGTCTACCATCTACTGTCATTATATTACACTGGTCTACCATCTACTGTCATTATATTACCCTATCTACCATCTACTGTCATTATATTACCCTGGTCTACCATCTACTGTCATTATATTACCCTGGTCTACCATCTACTGTCATTATATTACCCTCTACTGTCATTATATTACCCTGGTCTACCATCTACTGTCATTATATTACCCTGTCTCTCATCTACTGTCATCTTACCCTGTCATTATATTACCCTGGTCTACCATCTACTGTCATTATATTACCCTGGTCTACCATCTACTGTCATTATATTACCCTGGTCTACCATCTACTGTCATTTATTATTACCATCTACTGTCATTATATTACCCTCTACTGTCATTATATTACCCTGGTCTACCATCTACTGTCATTATATTAACCTGGTCTACCATCTACTGTCACTATATTACCCTCTACTGTCATTATATTACCCTGGTCTACCATCTACTGTCAGTATACCCTGGTCTATCATCTACTGTCATTATACTGTCATTATATTACCATGGTCTACCATCTACTGTCATTATATTACCCTGGTCTACCCTCTACTGTCATTATATTACCCTGGTCTACCATCTACTGTCATTATATTACCCTGGTCTACCATCTACTGTCATTATATTACCCTCCTCTACTGTCATTATATTACCCTGGTCTACCATCTACTGTCATTATATTACCCTGGTCTACCATCTACTGTCATTATATTACCCTGGTCTACCATCTACTGTCATTATATTATCCTGGTCTACCATCTACTGTCATTATATTACCCTGGTCTAAATCTACTGTCATTATATTACCCTGGTCTACCATCTACTGTCATTATATTACCCTGGTCTACCATCTACTGTCATTATATTACCCTGGTCTACCATCTACTGTCATTATATTACCCTGGTCTACCATCTACTGTCATTATATTACCCTGGTCTACCATCTACTGTCATTATATTACCTGGTCCTCTACTGTCATTATATTACCCTGGTCTACCATCTACTGTCATTATATTACCCTGGTCTACCATCTACTGTCATTATATTACCCTGGTCTACCATCTACTGTCATTATATTACCCTGGTCTACCATCTACTGTCATTATATTACCCTGGTCTACCATCTACTGTCATTATATTACCTGGTCTACCATCTACTGTCATTATATTACCCTGGTCTACCATCTACTGTCATTATATTACCCTGGTCTACCATCTACTGTCATTATATTACCCTGGTCTACCATCTACTGTCATTATATTACCCTGGTCTACCATCTACTGTCATTATATTACCCTGGTCTACCATCTACTGTCATTATATTACCTGGTCTCCATCTACTGTCATTATATTACCCTGGTCTACCATCTACTGTCATTATATTACCCTGGTCTACCATCTACTGTCATTATATTACCCTGGTCTACCATCTACTGTCATTATATTACCCTGGTCTACCATCTACTGTCATTATATTACCCTGGTCTACCCATCTACTGTCATTATATTACCCTGGTCTACCATCTACTGTCATTATATTACCCTGGTCTCTACTGTCATTATATTACCCTGGTCTACCATCTACTGTCATTATATTACCCTGGTCTACCATCTACTGTCATTATATTACCCTGGTCTACCATCTACTGTCATATATATTACCCTGGTCTACCATCTACTGTCATTATATTACCCTGGTCTACCATCTACTGTCTGTCATCTACTGTCATATTACCCTGGTCTACCATCTACTGTCATTATTTACCTGGTCTACCATCTACTGTCATTATATTACCCTGGTCTACCATCTACTGTCATTATATTACCCTGGTCTACCATCTACTGTCATTATATTACCCTGGTCTACCATCTACTGTCATTATATTACCCTGGTCTACCATCTACTGTCATTATATTACCCTGGTCTACCATCTACTGTCATTATATTACCTGGTCTACCATCTACTGTCATTATATTACCCTTGTCATTATATTACCCTGGTCTACCATCTACTGTCATTACATTACCCTGGCCTACCATCTACTGTCATTATATTACCCTGGTCTACCATCTACTGTCATTATATTACCCTGGTCTACCATCTACTGTCATTATATTACCCTGGTCTACCATCTACTGTCATTATATTACCCTGGTCTACCATCTACTGTCACTAGATTACCCTGGTCTACCCTCTACTGTCATTATATTACCCTGGTCTACCATCTACTGTCATTATATTACCCTGGTCTACCATCTACTGTCATTATATTACCCTGGTCTACCATCTACTGTCATTATATTACCCTGGTCTACCATCTACTGTCATTATATTACCCTGGTCTACTGTCATCTACTGTCATTATATTACACTGGTCTACCATCTACTGTCATTATATTACCCTGGTCTACCATCTACTGTCATTATATTACCCTGGTCTACCATCTACTGTCATTATATTACCCTGGTCTACCATCTACTGTCATTATATTATCCTGGTCTACCATCTACTGTCACTATATTACCCTGGTCTAAACATCTACTGTCATTATATTACCCTGGTCTACCATCTACTGTCACTATATCACCCTGGTCTACCATCTACTGTCATTATATTACCCTGGTCTACCATCTACTGTCATTATATTACCTGGTCTACCATCTACTGTCATTATATTACCCTGGTCTACCATCTACTGTCATTATATTACCCTGGTCTACCATCTACTGTCATTATATTACCCTGGTCTACCATCTACTGTCATTATATTACCCTGGTCTACCATCTACTGTCATTATATTACCCTGGTCTACCATCTACTGTCATTATATTACCCTGGTCTACCATCTACTGTCATTATATTACCCTGGTCTACCATCTACTGTCATTATATTACCCTGGTCTACCATCTACTGTCATTATATTACCCTCATCTACTGTCATTATATTACCCTGGTCTACCATCTACTGTCATTATATTACCCTGGTCTACCATCTACTGTCATTATATTACCCTGGTCTACCATCTACTGTCATTATATTACCCTGGTCTACCATCTACTGTCATTATATTACCCTGGTCTACCATCTACTGTCATTATATTACCCTGGTCTACCATCTACTGTCATTATATTACCCTGGTCTACCATCTACTGTCATTATATTACCCTGGTCTACCATCTACTGTCATTATATTACCCTGGTCTACCATCTACTGTCATTATATTACCCTGGTCTACCATCTACTGTCATTATATTACCCTGGTCTACCATCTACTGTCATTATATTACCCTGGTCTACCATCTACTGTCATTATATTACCCTGGTCTACCATCTACTGTCATTATATTGGTCCCATCTACTGTCATTATATTACCCTGGTCTACCATCTACTGTCATTATATTACCTGGTCTACCATCTACTGTCATTATATTACCTGGTCTACCATCTACTGTCATTATATTACCCTGGTCTACCATCTACTGTCATTATATTACCCCAGTCTATCATCTACTGTCATTATATTACCTGGTCTACCATCTACTGTCATTATATTACCCTGGTCTACCATCTACTGTCATTATATTACCCTGGTCTACCATCTACTGTCATTATATTACCCTGGTCTACCATCTACTGTCATTATATTACCCTGGTCTACCATCTACTGTCATTATATTACCCTGGTCTACCATCTACTGTCATTATATTACCCTGGTCTACCATCTACTGTCATTATATTACCCTGGTCTACAATCTCCTGTCATTATATTACCCTGGTCTACAATCTACTGTCATTATATTACCCTGGTCTAACCTCTACTGTCATTATCTTACCCTGGTCTCTACTGTCATTATATTACCCTGGTCTACCATCTACTGTCATTATATTACCCTGGTCTACCATCTAATGTCATTACATTACCCTGGTCTACCATCTACTGTCATTATATTACCATGGTCTACCTCTACTGTCATTATATTACCCTGGTCTACCATCTACTGTCATTATATTACCCTGGTCTACCATCTACTGTCATTATATTACCCTCTACTGTCATTATATTACCCTGGTCTACCATCTACTGTCATTATATTACCCTGGTCTACCATCTACTGTCATTATATTACCCTGGTCTACCATCTACTGTCATTATATTACCCTGGTCTACCATCTACTGTCATTATATTACCCTCTACTGTCATTATATTACCCTGGTCTACCATCTACTGTCATAATATTACCCTGGTCTACCCTCTACTGTCATTATATTACCCTGGTCTACCATCTACTGTCATTATATTACCCTGGTCTACCATCTACTGTCATTATATTACCCTGGTTTACCTTCTACTGTCATTATATTACCCTGGTCTACCATCTACTGTCACTATATTACCCTGGTCTACCATCTACTGTCATTATATTACCTGGTCTACCATCTACTGTCATTATATTACCCTGGTCTACCATCTACTGTCATTATATTACCCTGGTCTACCATCTACTGTCATTATATTACCCTGGTCTACCATCTACTGTCATTATATTACCCTGGTCTACCATCTACTGTCATTATATTACCCTGGTCTACCATCTACTGTCATTATATTACCCTGGTCTACCATCTACTGTCATTATATTACCCTGGTCTACCATCTACTGTCATTATATTACCCTGGTCTACCATCTACTGTCATTATATTACCCTGGTCTACCATCTACTGTCATTATATTACCCTGGTCTATCATCTACTGTCATTATATTACCCTGGTCTACCATCTACTGTCATTATATTACCCTGGTCTACCATCTACTGTCATTATATTACCCTGGTCTACCATCTACTGTCATTATATTACCCTGGTCTACCATCTACTGTCATTATATTACCCTGGTCTACCATCTACTGTCATTATATTACCCTGGTCTACCATCTACTGTCATTTATACCCTGGTAACCATCTACTGTCATTATATTACCCTGGTCTACCATCTACTGTCATTATATTACCTGGTCTACCTCTACTGTCATTATATTACCTGGTCTACCATCTACTGTCATTATATTACCCTGGTCTACCATCTACTGTCATATATTACCCTGGTCTACCATCTACTGTCATTATATTAATCTGGTCTACCATCTACTGTCATTATATTACCCTGGTCTACCATCTACTGTCATTATATTACCCTGGTCTACCATCTACTGTCATTATATTACCCTGGTCTACCATCTACTGTCATTATATTAACCTGGTCTACCATCTACTGTCATTATATTACCCTGGTCTACCATCTACTGTCATTATATTACCCTGTTCTACCATCTACTGTCATTATATTACCCTGGTCTACCATCTACTGTCATTATATTACCCTGGTCTACCATCTACTGTCATTATATTACCCTGGTCTACCATCTACTGTCATTACTATTACCCTGGTCTACCATCTACTGTCATTATATTACCCTGGTCTACCATCTACTGTCATTATATTACCCTGGTCTACCATCTACTGTCATTATATTACCCTGGTCTACCATCTACTGTCATTATATTACCCTGGTCTACCATCTACTGTCATTATATTACCCTGGTCTACTCTTGTCATTATATTACCCTGGTCTACCATCTACTGTCATTATATTACACTGGTCTACCATCTACTGTCATTATATTACCCTGGTCTACCATCTACTGTCATTATATTACCCTGGTCTACCATCTACTGTCATTATATTACCCTGGTCTACCATCTACTGTCATTATATTACCCTGGTCTACCATCTACTGTCATTATATTACCCTGGTCTACCATCTACTGTCATTATATTACCCTGGTCTACCTCTACTGTCATTATATTACCCTGGTCTACCATCTACTGTCATTATATTACCCTGGTCTACCTTCTACTGTCATTATATTACCCTGGTCTACCATCTACTGTCATTATATTACCCTGTCTACCATCTACTGTCATTATATTACCCTGGTCTACCATCTACTGTCATTATATTACCCTGGTCTACCATCTACTGTCATTATATTACCCTGGTCTACCATCTACTGTCATTATATTACTGGTCACCATCTACTGTCATTATATTACCCTGGTCTACCATCTACTGTCATTATATTACCCTGGTCTACCATCTACTGTCATTATATTACCCTGGTCTACCATCTACTGTCATTATATTACCCTGGTCTACCATCTACTGTCATTATATTACCCTGGTCTACCATCTACTGTCATTATATTACCTGGTCTACCATCTACTGTCATTATATTACCCTGGTCTACCATCTACTGTCATTATATTACCCTGGTCTACCATCTACTGTCATTATATTACCTGGTCTACCATCTGTGACATTATATTACCCTGGTCTACCATCTACTGTCATTATATTACCCTGGTCTACCTCTACTGTCATTATATTACCCTGGTCTACCATCTACTGTCATTATATTACCCTGGTCTACCATCTACTGTCATTATATTACCCTGGTCTACCATCTACTGTCATTATATTACCCTGGTCTACCATCTACTGTCATTATATTACCCTGGTCTACCATCTACTGTCATTATATTACCCTGGTCTACCATCTACTGTCATTCATTACCCTATTACCCATCTACTGTCATTATATTACCCTGGTCTACCATCTCTACTGTCATTATATTACCCTGGTCTACCACCTTACTGTCATTATATTACCCTGGTCTACCATCTACTGTCATTATATTACCCTGGTCTACCATCTACTGTCATTATATTACCCTGGTCTACCTACTATCTACTGTCATTATATTACCCTGGTCTACTGTCATTATATTACCCTGGTCTACCATCTACTGTCATTATATTACCCTGGTCTACCATCTACTGTCATTATATTACCCTGGTCTACCATCTACTGTCATTATATTACCCTGGTCTACCATCTACTGTCATTATATTTACCCTGGTCTACCATCTACTGTCATTATATTACCTGGTCTACCATCTACTGTCATTATATTACCCTGGTCTACCATCTACTGTCATTATATTACCCTGGTCTACCATCTACTGTCATTATATTACCCTGGTCTACCATCTACTGTCACTATATTACCCTGGTCTACCTTCTACTGTCATTATATTAACCTGGTCTACCATCTACTGTCACTATATTTGGTCCCTCTACTGTCATTATATTACCCTGGTCTATCATCTACTGTCATTATATTACCCTGGTCTACCATCTACTGTCCTTATATTATCCAGGTCTACAATCTACTGTCATATATTACCCTGGTCTAAACTCTACTGCCATTATATTACCCTGGTCTATCATTTACTGTCACTAGATCACCCTGGTCTACCCTCTACTGTCATTATATTACCCTGGTATACCATCTACTGTCATTATATTGACCTGGTCTACCATCTACTGTCATTATATTACCCTGGTCTACCATCTACTGTCATTATATTACACTGGTCTACCATCTACTGTCATTATATTACCCTGTTCTACCATCTACTGTCATTATATTACCTGGTCTACCATCTACTGTCATTATATTACCCTGGTCTACCCTCTACTGTCATTATATTACCCTGGTCTACCATCTACTGTCAATATATTACCCCCTCTACTGTCATTATATTACCCTGGTCTACCATCTACTGTCATTCTATTACCCTGCTCTACCATCTACTGTCATTATATTACCCTGGTCTACCATCTACTGTCATTATATTACCCTGGTCTACCATCTACTGTCATTATATTACCCTGGTCTACCATCTACTGTCATTCTATTACCCTGGTCTACCATCTACTGTCATTATATTACCTGGTCTACCATCTACTGTCATTATATTACCCTGGTCTACCATCTACTGTCATTATATTAACCTGGTCAACCATCTACTGTCATTATATTACCCTCTACTGTCATATTACCCTGGTCTACCATCTACTGTCAGTATACCCCCAGTCTATCATCTACTGTCATTATATTACCATGGTCTACCATCTAATGTCATAATATTACCCTGGTCTACCCTCTACTGTCATTATATTACCCTGGTCTACCATCTACTGTCATTATATTACCCTGGTCTACCATCTACTGTCATTATATTACCCTCTAATGTCATTATATTACCCTGGTCTACCATCTACTGTCATTATATTACCCTGGTCTACCATCTACTGTCCTTATATTATCCTGGTCTACCAATCTACTGTCACTATATTACCCTGGTCTAAACTCTACTGTCATTATATTACCCTGGTCTACCATCTACTGTCATTATATTACCCTGGTCTACCCTCTACTGTCATTATATTACCCTGGTCTACCATCTACTGTCACTATATTACCCTGGTCTACCATCTTCTGTCATTATATTACCCTCTACTGTCATTATATTACCCTGGTCTACCATCTACTGTCATTATATTACCCTGGTCTACCATCTACTGTCATTATATTACCCTGGTCTACCATCTACTGTCATTATATTACCCTGGTCTACCATCTACTGTCAATATATTACCCTGGTCTACCTTCTACTGTCATTATATTAACCTGGTCTACCATCTACTGTTATTATATTACCCTCTACTGTCATTATATTACCAAGGTCGACCATCTACTGTCATTATATTACCCTGGTCTACCATCTACTGTCATTATATTACCCTGGTCTACCATCTACTGTCATTATATTACCCTGGTCTACCATCTACTGTCATTATATTACCCTGGTCTACCATCTGCTGTCATTATATTACCCTGGTCTTCCATCTACTGTCATTATTAACCTGGTCTACCATCTACTGTCATTATTTTACCCTGGTCTACCATCTACTGTCATTATATTACCCTGGTCTACCATCTACTGTCATTATATTACCCTGGTCTACCATCTACTGTCATTATATTACCCTGGTCTACCATCTACTGTCATTATATTACCCTGGTCTACCATCTACTGTCATTATATTACCCTGGTCTACCATCTACTGTCATTATATTACCCTGGTCTACCATCTACTGTCAATATATTACCATCTACTGTCATTATATTACCCTGGTCTACCATCTACTGTCATTATATTACCCTGGTCTACCATCTACTGTCATTATATTACCCTGGTCTACCATCTACTGTCATTATATTACCCTGGTCTACCATCTACTGTCATTATATTAACCTGGTCTACCATCTACTGTCATTATATTACCCTGGTCTACCATCTACTGTCATTATATTACCCTCTACTGTCATTATATTACCCTGGTTACCACCATCTACTGTCATTATATTAACCTGGTCAACCATCTACTGTCATTATATTACCTGGTCCTCTACTGTCATTATATTACCCTGGTCTACCATCTACTGTCAGTATACCCCAGTCTATCATCTACTGTCATTATATTACCTGGTCTACCATCTACTGTCATTATATTACCCTGGTCTACCATCTACTGTCATTATATTACCCTGGTCTACCATCTACTGTCATTATATTACCCTGGTCTACCATCTACTGTCATTATATTACCCTGGTCTACCTACTGTCATTATATTACCCTGGTCTACCATCTACTGTCATTATATTACCCTGGTCTACCATCTACTGTCCTTATATTATCCTGGTCTACAATCTACTGTCACTATATTACCCTGGTCTAAACTCTACTGTCATTATATTACCCTGGTCTACCATCTACTGTCATTATATTACCCTGGTCTACCATCTACTGTCATTATATTACCCTGGTCTACCATCTACTGTCATTATATTAACCTGGTCTACCATCTACTGTCACTATATTACCCTCTACTGTCATTATATTACCCTGGTCTACCATCTACTGTCAGTATATTACACTGGTCTACCCTCTACTGTCATTATATTACCCTGGTCTACCATCTACTGTCATTATATTACCCTGGTCTACCATCTACTGTCATTATATTACCCTGGTCTACCATCTACTGTCATTATATTACCCTGGTCTACCATCTACTGTCATTATATTACCCTGGTCTACCATCTACTGTCATTATATTACCCTGGTCTACCATCTACTGTCATTATATTATCCTGGTCTACCATCTACTGTCATTATATTACCCTGGTCTAAACATCTCTGTCATTATATTACCCTGGTCTACCATCTACTGTCATTATATTACCCTGGTCTACCATCTACTGTCATTATATTACCCTGGTCTACCATCTACTGTCATTATATTACCCTGGTCTACCATCTACTGTCATTATATTACCCTGGTCTACCATCTACTGTCATTATATTACCCTGGTTACCATCTACTGTCATTATATTACCCTGGTCTACCATCTACTGTCATTATATTAACCTGGTCTACCATCTACTGTCATTATATTACCCTGGTCCCTCTACTGTCATTATATTACCCTGGTCTACCATCTACTGTCATTATATTACCCTGGTCTACCATCTGCTGTCATTATATTACCCTGGTCTACCATCTACTGTCATTATATAACCTGGTCTACCATCTACTGTCATTATTTACCCTGGTCTACCATCTACTGTCATTATATTACCCTGGTCTACCATCTACTGTCATTATATTACCCTGGTCTACCATCTACTGTCATTATATTACCCTGGTCTACCATCTACTGTCATTATATTACCCTGGTCTACCATCTACTGTCACTATATTACCCTGGTCTACCTTCTACTGTCATTATATTAACCTGGTCTACCATCTACTGTCACTATATTACCTGGTCCCTCTACTGTCATTATATTACCCTGGTCTACCATCTACTGTCACTATATTACCCTGGTCTACCATCTACTGTCATTATATTACCCTGGTCTACCATCTACTGTCCTTATATTATCCTGGTCTACAATCTACTGTCACTATATTACCCTGGTCTAAACTCTACTGCCATTATATTACCCTGGTCTATCATCTACTGTCACTAGATCACCCTGGTCTACCCTCTACTGTCATTATATTACCCTGGTCTACCATCTACTGTCATTATATTACCCTGGTCTACCATCTACTGTCATTATATTACCCTGGTCTACCATCTACTGTCATTATATTACACTGGTCTACCATCTACTGTCATTATATTACCCTGTTCTACCATCTACTGTCATTATATTACACTGGTCTACCATCTACTGTCATTATATTACCCATCTGTCATTATACCATCTACTGTCATTATATTACCCTGGTCTACCATCTACTGTCATATTACCTATATTACCCCTCTACTGTCATTATATTACCCTGGTCTACCATCTACTGTCATTATATTACCCTGGTCTACCATCTACTGTCATTATATTACCCTGGTCTACCATCTACTGTCATTATATTACCCTGGTCTACCATCTACTGTCATTATATTACCCTGGTCTACCATCTACTGTCATTATATTACCCTGGTCTACCATCTACTGTCATTATATTACCCTCTACTGTCATTATATTACCCTGGTCTACCATCTACTGTCATTATATTACCCTGGTCTACCATCTACTGTCATTATATTAACCTGGTCTACCATCTACTGTCACTATATTACCCTCTACTGTCATTACATTACCCTGGTCTACCATCTACTGTCAGTATACCCTGGTCTTCCATCTACTGTCATTATATTACCCTGGTCTACCATCTACTGTCATGATATTACCCGGGTCTACCCTCTACTGTCATTATATTACCCTGGTCTACCCTCTACTGTCATTATGTTACCCTGGTCTACCATCTACTGTCATTATATTACCCTCTAATGTCATTATATTACCCTGGTCTACCATCTACTGTCATTATATTACCCTGGTCTACCATCTACTGTCATTATATTACCCTGGTCTACCATCTACTGTCATTATATTACCCTGGTCTAAACTCTACTGTCATTATATTACCCTGGTCTACCATCTACTGTCATTATATTACCCTGGTCTACCCTCTACTGTCATTATATTACCCTGGTCTACCATCTACTGTCATTATATTACCCTGGTCTACCATCTACTGTCATTATATTACCCTGGTCTACCATCTACTGTCATTATTACCCTGGTCTACCATCTACTGTCATTATATTACCCTGGTCTACCATCTACTGTCATTATATTACCTATTACCCTCTACTGTCATTATATTACCCTGGTCTACCATCTACTGTCATTATATTACCCTGGTCTACCATCTACTTTCATTATATTACCCTGGTCTACCATCTACTGTCATTATATTACCCTGGTCTACCATCTACTGTCATTATATTACCCTCTACTGTCATTATATTACCCTGGTCTACCATCTACTGTCATTATATTACCCTGGTCTACCATCTACTGTCATTATATTACCCTGGTCTACCATCTACTGTCATTATATTACCCTGGTCTACCATCTACTGTCATTATATTACCCTGGTCTACCATCTACTGTCATTATATTACCCTGGTCTACCATCTACTGTCATTATATTACCCTGGTCTACCATCTACTGTATATTATTACCCTGGTCTACCATCTACTGTCATTATATTACCCTGGTCTACCATCTACTGTCATTATATTACCCTGGTCTACCATCTACTGTCATTATATTACCCTGGTCTACCATCTACTGTCATTATATTACCCTGGTCTACCATCTACTGTCATTATATTACCCTGGTCTACCATCTACTGTCATTATATTACCCTGGTCTACCATCTACTGTCATTATATTACCCTCTACTGTCATTATATTACCCTGGTCTACCATCTACTGTCATTATATTACCCTGGTCTACCATCTACTGTCATTATATTACCCTGGTCTACCATCTACTGTCATTATATTACCTGGTCTACCATCTACTGTCATTATATTACCCTGGTCTACCATCTACTGTCATTATATTACCCTGGTCTACCATCTACTGTCATTATATTACCCTGGTCTACCATCTACTGTCATTATATTACCCTGGTCTACCATCTACTGTCATTATATTACCCTGGTCTACCATCTACTGTCATTATATTACCCTGGTCTACCATCTACTGTCATTATATTACCCTGGTCTACCATCTACTGTCATTATATTACCCTGGTCTACCATCTACTGTCATTATATTACCCTCTCTGTCACTGTATTATATTACCCTGGTCTACCATCTACTGTCATTATATTACCTGGTCTACCATCTACTGTCATTATATTACCTGGTCTACCATCTACTGTCATTATATTACCCTGGTCTACCATCTACTGTCATTATATTACCCTGGTCTATCATCTACTGTCATTATATTACCTGGTCTACCATCTACTGTCATTATATTACCCTGGTCTACCATCTACTGTCATTATATTACCCTGGTCTACCATCTACTGTCATTATATTACCCTGGTCTACCATCTACTGTCATTATATTACCCTGGTCCCATCTACTGTCATTATATTACCCTGGTCTACCATCTACTGTCATTATATTACCCTGGTCTACCATCTACTGTCTTATATTACCCTGGTCTACCATCTACTGTCATTATATTACCCTGGTCTACCATCTACTGTCATTATATTACCCTGGTCTACCATCTACTGTCATTATATTACCCTGGTCTACCATCTACTGTCATTATATTACCCTGGTCTACCATCTACTGTCATTATATTACCCTGGTCTACCATCTTCTGTCATTATATTACCCTCTACTGTCATTATATTACCCTGGTCTACCATCTACTGTCATTATATTACACTGGTCTACCATCTACTGTCATTATATTACCCTGGTCTACCATCTACTGTCATTATATTACCCTGGTCTACCATCTACTGTCATTATATTACCCTGGTCTACCATCTACTGTCATTATATTAACCTGGTCTACCATCTACTGTTATTATATTGTCCTCTACTGTCATTATATTACCCTGGTCTACCATCTACTGTCAATATATTACCCTGGTCTACCATCTACTGTCATTATATTACCCTGGTCTACCATCTACTGTCATTATATTACCCTGGTCTACCATCTACTGTCATTATATTACCCTGGTCTACCATCTACCATCATTATATTACCCTGGTCTACCATCAACTGTCATTATATTACCTGGTCTACCATCTACTGTCATTATATTACCCTGGTATACCATCTACTGTCATTATATTACCCTCTACTTCTACCATACCCTGGTCTACCATCTACTGTCATTATATTACCCTGGTCTACCATCTACTGTCATTATATTACCCTGGTCTACCATCTACTGTCATTATATTACCCTGGTCTACCATCTACTGTCATTATATTACCCTGGTCTACCATCTACTGTCATTATATTACCTGGTCTACCATCTACTGTCATTATATTACCCTGGTCTACCATCTACTGTCATTATATTACCCTGGTCTACCATCTACTGTCATTATATTACCCTGGTCTACCATCTACTGTCATTATATTACCCTGGTCTACCTCTACTGTCATTATATTACCCTGGTCTACCATCTACTGTCATTATATTACCCTGGTCTACCATCTACTGTCATTATATTACCCTGGTCTACCATCTACTGTCATTATATTACCCTGGTCTACCATCTACTGTCATTATATTACCCTGGTCTACCATCTACTGTCATTTATATTACCCTGGTCTACCATCTACTGTCATTATATTACCTGGTCTACCATCTACTGTCATTATATTACCCTGGTCTACCATCTACTGTCATTATATTACCCTGGTCTACCATCTACTGTCATTATATTACCCTGGTCTACCATCTACTGTCATTATATTACCCTGGTCTACCATCTACTGTCATTATATTACCCTCTACTGTCATTATATTACCCTGGTCTACCATCTACTGTCATTATATTACCCTGGTCTACCATCTACTGTCATTATATTACCCTGGTCTACCATCTACTGTCATTATATTACCCTGGTCTACCATCTACTGTCATTATATTACCCTGGTCTACCATCTACTGTCATTATATTACCCTGGTCTACCATCTACTGTCATTATATTACCCTGGTCTACCATCTACTGTCATTATATTACCCTGGTCTACCATCTACTGTCATTATATTACCCTGGTCTACCATCTACTGTCATTATATTACCCTGGTCTACCATCTACTGTCATTATATTACCCTGGTCTACCATCTACTGTCATTATATTACCCTGGTCTACCATCTACTGTCATTATATTACCCTGGTCAACCATCTACTGTCAATATATTACCCTGGTCTACCATCTACTGTCATTATATTACCATGGTCTACCATCTACTGTCACTATATTACCCTGGTCTGCCATCTACTGTCATTATATTACCCTGGTCAAATCATCTACTGTCATTATATTACCCTCTACTGTCATTATATTACCCTGGTCTACCATCTACTGTCATTATATTACCCTGGTCTACCTTTACCTTCACTCTATTACTCTGGTCTACCATTTACTGTCATTATATTACCCTGGTCTACCCATCTACTGTCATTATATTACCCTGGTCTACCATCTACTGTCATTATATTACCCTGGTCTACCATCTACTGTCATTATATTACCCTGGTCTACCATCTACTGTCATTATATTACCCTGGTCTACCATCTACTGTCATTATATTACCCTGGTCTACCATCTTCTGTCATTATATTACCCTGGTCTACTGTCATTATATTACCCTGGTCTACCATCTACTGTCATTATATTACCCTGGTCTACCATCTACTGTCATTATATTACCCTGGTCTACCATCTACTGTCATTATATTACCCTGGTCTACCATCTACTGTCATTATATTACTCCGGTCTACCATCTACTGTGAATATATTACCCTGGTCTTCCATTTACTGTCATTATATTACACTAGTCTACCATCTACTGTCAGTATATTACCCCAGTCTATCATCTACTGTCATTATATTAACCTGGTCTACCATCTACTGTCCTTATATTATCCTGGTCTACAATCTACTGTCACTATATTACCCTGGTCTAAACTCTACTGCCATTATATTACCCTGGTCTATCATCTACTGTCACTAGATCACGCTGGTCTACCCTCTACTGTCATTATATTACCCTGGTATACCATCTACTGTCATTATATTACCCTGGTTTACAATCTCCTGTAATTATATTACCCTGGTCTACCATCTACTGTCATTATATTACCCTGGTCTACCATCTCATTATATTACCCTGGTCTACCATCTACTGTCATTATATTACCCTGGTCTACCATCTACTGTCATTATATTACCCTGGTCTACCCTCTACTGTCATTATATTACCTGGTCTACCATCTACTGTCATTATATTACCCTGGTCTACCCTCTACTTTCATTATATTACCCTGGTCTACCATCTACTGTCAATATATTACCCTGGTCTACCATCTTCTGTCATTATATTACCCTCTACTGTCATTATATTACCCTGGTCTACCATCTACCATCATTATATTACCCTGGTCAACCATCTACTGTAATTATATTACCCTGGTCTACCATCTACTGTCATTATATTAACCTGGTCTACCATCTACTATCATGATATTACCCTGGTCTACCATCTACTGTCATTATATTAACCTGGTCTACCATCTACTGTCATTATATTAAACTGGTTTACCATTTACTGTCATTATATTAAACTGGTCTACCATCTGCTGTCATTATATTACCCTGGTCTACCATCTACTGTCATTATATTACCCTGGTCTACCATCTACTGTCATTATATTATCCTGGTCTACCATCTACTGTCATTATATTACCCTGGTCTACCATCTACTGTCATTATATTACCCTGGTCTACCATCTACTGTCATTATATTACCCTGGTCTACCATCTACTGTCATTATATTACCCTGGTCTACCATCTACTGTCATTATATTACCCTGGTCTACCATCTACTGTCATTATATTACCCTGGTCTACCATCTACTGTCATTACCCTGGTCTACCATCTACTGTCATTATATTACCCTGGTCTACCATCTACTGTCATTATATTACCCTGGTCTACCATCTACTGTCATTATATTACCCTGGTCTACCATCTACTGTCATTATATTACCCTGGTCTACCATCTACTGTCATTATATTACCCTGGTCTACCATCTACTGTCATTATATTACCCTGGTCTACCATCTACTGTCATTATATTACCCTGGTCTACCATCTACTGTCATTATATTACCCTGGTCTACCATCTACTGTCATTATATTACCCTGGTCTACCATCTACTGTCATTATATTACCCCATCTACTGTCATTATATTACCCTGGTCTACCATCTACTGTCATTATATTACCTGGTCTACCATCTACTGTCATTATATTACCCTGGTCTACCATCTACTGTCATTATATTACCCTGGTCTACCATCTACTGTCATTATATTACCCTGGTCTACCATCTACTGTCATTATATTACCTGGTCTACCATCTACTGTCACTATATTACCCTCTACTGTCATTATATTACCCTGGTCTACCATCTACTGTCATTATATTACCCTGGTCTATCATCTACTGTCATTATATTACCCTGGTCTACCATCTACTGTCATTATATTATCCTGGTCTACCAATCTACTGTCACTATATTACCCTGGTCTAAACTCTACTGTCATTATATTACCCTGGTCTATCATCTACTGTCACTAGATCACCCTGGTCTACCATCTACTGTCATTATATTACCCTGGTCTACCATCTACTGTCATTATTACCTGGTCTACCATCTACTGTCATTATATTCTACCATCTACTGTCATTATATTACCCTGGTCTACCATCTACTGTCATTATATTACCCTGGTCTACCATCTACTGTCATTATATTACCTGGTCTACCATCTACTGTCATTATATTATTACCATCTACTGTCATTATATTACCCTGGTCTACCATCTACTGTCATTATACCCTGGTCTATCATCTACTGTCATTATATTACCCTGGTCTACCATCTACTGTCATTATATTATCCTGGTCTACAATCTACTGTCACTATATTACCCTGGTCTAACTCTACTGTCATTATATTACCCTGGTCTATCATCTACTGTCACTATCACCCTGGTCTACCCTCTACTGTCATTATATTACCCTGGTCTACCATCTACTGTCATTATATTACCTGGTCTACCATCTACTGTCATTATATTACCCTGGTCTACCATCTACTGTCATTTATTATTACCATCTACTGTCATTATATTACCCTGGTCTACCATCTACTGTCATTATATTACCCTGGTCTACCATCTACTGTCATTATATTACCCTGGTCTACCATCTACTGTCATTATATTACCTGGTCTACCATCTACTGTCATTATATTACCCTGGTCTACCATCTACTGTCATTATATTACCCTGGTCTACCATCTACTGTCATTATATTACCCTGGTCTACCATCATCTACTGTCATTATATTACCCTCTACTGTCATTATATACCCTGGTCTACCATCTACTGTCATTATATTACCCTGGTCTACCATCTACTGTCATTATATTACCCTGGTCTACCATCTACTGTCATTATATTACCCTGGTCTACCATCTACTGTCATTATATTACCCTGGTCTACCATCTACTGTCATTATATTACCTGGTCTACCATCTACTGTCATTATATTACCCTGGTCCCTCTACTGTCATTATATTACCCTGGTCTACCATCTACTGTCATTATATTACCCTGGTCTATCATCTACTGTCATTATATTACCCTGGTCTACCATCTACTGTCATTATATTACCTGGTCTACCATCTACTGTCATTATATTACCCCATCATCTACTGTCATTATATTACCCTGGTCTACCATCTACTGTCATTATATTACCCTGGTCTACCATCTACTGTCATTATATTACCCTGGTCTACCATCTACTGTCATTATATTACCCTGGTCTACCATCTACTGTCATTATATTACCCTGGTCTACCATCTACTGTCATTATATTACCCTGGTCTACCATCTACTGTCATTATATTACCTGGTCTACCATCTACTGTCATTATATTACCCTGGTCTACCATCTACTGTCCCTGGTCTACCATCTACTGTCATTATATTACCCTGGTCTACCATCTACTGTCATTATATTACCCTGGTCTACCATCTACTGTCATTATATTACCCTGGTCTACCATCTACTGTCATTATATTACCTGGTCTACCATCTACTGTCATTATATTACCCTGGTCAACCATCTACTGTCATTATATTACCCTGGTCTACCATCTACTGTCATTATATTACCCTGGTCTACCATCTACTGTCATTATATTAACCTGGTCTACCCTCTACTGTCAATATATTACCCTCTACTGTCATTATATTACCCTGGTCTACCGTCTACTGTCATTATATTACCCTGGTCTACCATCTACTGTCATTATATTACCCTGGTCTACCATCTACTGTCATTATATTACCCTGGTCTACCATCTACTGTCATTATATTACCCTGTTCTACCTTCTACTGTCATTATATTAACCTGGTCTACCATCTACTGTCACTATATTACCCTCTACTGTCATTATATTACCCTGGTCTACCATTTACTGTCAGTATACCCCAGTCTATCATCTACTGTCATTATATTACCCTGGTCTACCATCTACTGTCCTTATATTATCCTGGTCTACAATCTACTGTCACTATATTACCCTGGTCTAAACTCTACTGCCATTATATTATCCTGGTCTATCATCTACTGTCACTAGATCACCCTGGTCTCCCCTCTACTGTCATTATATTACCCTGGTATACCATCTACTGTCATTATATTGTCATTATATTACCTGGTCTACCATCTACTGTCATTATATTACCCTGGTCTACCATCTACTGTCATTATATTACCTGGTCTACCTCTACTGTCATTATATTACCCTGGTCTACCATCTACTGTCATTATATTACCCTGGTCAACCATCTACTGTCATTATATTACCCTGGTCTACCCTCTACTGTCATTATATTACCATGGTCTACCATCTACTGTCATATATTACCCTGGTCTACCCTCTACTGTCATTATATTACCCTGGTCTACCATCTACTGTCATTATATTACCCTGGTCTACCATCTACTGTCATTATATTACCCTGGTCTACCCATCTACTGTCATTATATTACCCTGGTCTGTCATTATCTACTGTCATCTACTATATTACCCTGGTCTACCATCTACTGTCATTATATTACCCTGGTCTACCATCTACTGTCATTATATTACCCTGGTCTACCATCTACTGTCATTATATTAACCTGGTCTACCATCTACTGTCACTATATTACCCTCTACTGTCATTATATTACCCTGGTCTACCATCTACTGTCAGTATACCCCAGTCTATCATCTACTGTCATTATATTACCCTGGTCTACCATCTACTGTCCTTATATTATCCTGGTCTACCATCTACTGTCACTATATTACCCTGGTCTAAACTCTACTGTCATTATATTACCCTGGTCTATCATCTACTGTCACTAGATCACCCTGGTCTCCCCTCTACTGTCATTATATTAACCTGGTCTACCATCTACTGTCATTATATTACCTGGTCTACCATCTACTGTCATTATATTACCCTGGTCTACCATCTACTGTCATTATATTACCCTGGTCTACCATCTACTGTCATTATATTACCCTGGTCTACCATCTACTGTCATTATATTACCCTGGTCTACCATCTACTGTCATTATATTACCCTGGTCTACCATCTGTCTGTCATTATATTACCCTCTACTGTCATTATATTACCCTGGTCTACCATCTACTGTCATTATATTACCCTGGTCTACCATCTACTGTCATTATATTACCCTGGTCTACCATCTACTGTCATTATATTACCCTGGTCTACCATCTACTGTCATTATATTACCCTGGTCTACCCTCTACTGTCACTATATTACCATGGTCTTCCATCTACTGTCATCATATTACCCTGGTCTACCATCTACTGTCACTTTATTACCCTGGTCTACCATCTACTGTCATTATATTACCCTGGTCTACCATCTACTGTCATTATATTACCCTCTACTGTCATTCTATTACACTGGTCTACCATCTACTGTCATTATATTACCCTGGTCTACCATCTACTGTCATTATATTACCCTGGTCTACCATCTACTGTCATTCTATTAACCTGGTCTACCATCTACTGTCATTATATTACCCTGGTCTACCATCTACTGTCATTATATTAACCTGGTCTACCATCTACTGTCATTATATTACCCTACCCTCTACTGTCATTATATTACCCTGGTCTACCATCTACTGTCATATATTACCCTGGTCTATCATCTACTGTCATTATATTACCCTGGTCTACCATCTACTGTCCTTATATTATCCTGGTCTACAATCTACTGTCACTATATTACCCTGGTCTAAACTCTACTGTCATTATATTACCCTGGTCTATCATCTACTGTCACTATATCACCCTGGTCTACCCTCTACTGTCATTATATTACCCTGGTATACCATCTACTGTCATTATATTGACCTGGTCTACCATCTACTGTCATGATATTACCCTGGTCCCATCTACTGTCATTATATTACCTGGTCTACCATCTACTGTCATTATATTACCCTGGTCTACCATTTACTGTCATTATATTGCCTGGTCTACCATCTACTGTCATTATATTACCCTGGTAACCATCTACTGTCATTATATTACCCTGGTCTACCATCTACTGTCATTATATTACCCTGGTCTACCATCTACTGTCATTATACCCTGGTCTACCATCTACTGTCATTATATTACCCTGGTCTACCATCTACTGTCATTATATTACCCTGGTCTACCATCTACTGTCATTATATTACCCTGGTCTACCATCTACTGTCATTATATTACCCTGGTCTACCATCTACTGTCATTATATTACCCTGGTCTACCATCTACTGTCATTATATTACCCTGGTCTACCATCATCTACTGTCACTATATTACCCTGGTCTACCATCTCTACTGTATTATATTACCCTCTACTGTCATTATATTACCCTGGTCTACCATCTACTGTCATTATATTACCCTGGTCTACCATCTACTGTCATTATATTACCCTGGTCTACCATCTACTGTCAATATATTACCCTGGTCTACCATCTACTGTCATTATATTACCCCCTCTACTGTCATTATATTACCCTGGTCTACCATCTACTGTCATTATATTACACTGGTCTACCATCTACTGTCATTATATTACCTGGTCTACCATCTACTGTCATTATATTACCCTGGTCTACCATCTACTGTCATTATATTACCCTGGTCTACCATCTACTGTATTATACTGTGGTATATTACCATCTACTGTCTACCATCTACTGTCATTATATTACCCTGGTCTACCATCTACTGTCATTATATTACCCTGGTCTACCATCTACTGTCATTATATTACCCTGGTCTACCATCTACTGTCATTATATTACTGGTCCTCTACTGTCATTATATTACCCTGGTCTACCATCTACTGTCATTATATTACCCTGGTCTACCATCTACTGTCATTATATTACCTGGTCTACCATCTACTGTCATTATATTACCCTGGTCTACCATCTACTGTCATTATATTACCCTGGTCTACCTTCTACTGTCATTATATTACCTGGTCTACCATCTACTGTCATTATATTACCCTGGTCCTCTACTGTCATTTTATTACCCTGGTCTACCATCTACTGTCAGTTACCCCAGTCTATCATCTACTGTCATTATATTACCCTGGTCTACCATCTACTGTCCTTATATTATCCTGGTCTACCATCTACTGTCATTATATTACCCTGGTCTAAACTCTACTGTCATTATATTACCCTGGTCTATCATCTACTGTCACTAGATCACCCTGGTCTACCCCTGTCATTATATTACCCTGTCATTATATTACCCTGGTCTACCATCTACTGTCATTATATTTACCTGGTCTACCATCTACTGTCATTGTCATATTACCCTGGTCTACCATCTACTGTCATTATATTACCATCTACTGTCATTATATTACCCTGGTCTACCATCTACTGTCATTATATTACCCTGGTCTACCATCTACTGTCATTATATTACCCTGGTCTACCATCTACTGTCACTATATTACCTGGTCTACCATCTACTGTCATTATATTACCCTGGTCTACCATCTACTGTCATTATATTACCCTGGTCTACCATCTACTGTCATTATATTACCCTGGTCTACCATCTACTGTCATTATATTACCCTCTACTGTCATTATATTACCCTGGTCTACCATCTACTGTCATTATATTACCCTGGTCTACCATTTACTGTCATTATATTAAACTGGTCTACCATCTGCTGTCATTATATTACCCTGTTCTACCATCTACTGTCATTATATTACCCTGGTCTACCATCTACTGTCATTATATTACCCTGGTCTACCATCTACTGTCATTATATTACCCTGGTCTACCCATCTACTGTCATTATATTACCCTGGTCTACCATCTACTGTCATTATATTACCCTGGTCTATCATCTACTGTATATTACCCTGGTCTACCATCTACTGTCATTATATTATCCTGGTCTACCATCTACTGTCACTATATTACCCTGGTCTAAACTCTACTGTCATTATATTACCCTGGTCTATCATTTACTGTCACTAGATCACCCTGGTCTACCATCTACTGTCATTATATTACCCTGGTATACCATCTACTGTCATTATATTGACCTGGTCTACCATCTACTGTCATGATATTACCCTGGTCTACCATCTACTGTCATTATATTACCCTGGTCTACCATCTACTGTCATTATATTACCCTGGTCTACCATCTACTGTCATTATATTGCCTGGTCTACCATCTACTGTCATTATATTACCCTGGTCTACCATCTACTGTCATTATATTACCCTGGTCTACCATCTACTGTCATTATATTACCCTGGTCTACCATCTCTACTGTCATTATATTACCCCATCTACTGTCATTATATTACCCTGGTCTACCATCTACTGTCATTATATTACCCTGGTCTACCATCTACTGTCATTATATTACCCTGGTCTACCATCTACTGTCATTATATTACCCTGGTCTACCATCTACTGTCATTATATTACCCTGGTCTACCATCTACTGTCATTATATTATATTACCATCTACTGTCATTATATTACCCTGGTCTACCATCTACTGTCATTACTGTATTACCCTGGTCTACCATCTACTGTCATTATATTACCCTGGTCTACCATCTACTGTCATTATATTACCCTGGTCTACCATCTACTGTCAATATATTACCCTGGTCTACCATCTACTGTCATTATATTAACCTGGTCTACCATCTACTGTTATATATTACCCTCTACTGTCATTATATTACCCTGGTCTACCATCTACTGTCATTATATTACCCTGGTCTACCATCTACTGTCATTATATACCATCTACTGTCATTATATTACCCTGGTCTACCATCTACTGTCCTTATATTATCCTGGTCTACCATCTACTGTCACTATATTACCCTGGTCTAAACTCTACTGTCATTATATTACCCTGGTCTATCATCTACTGTCACTAGATCACCCTGGTCTACCCTCTACTGTCATTATATTACCCTGGTATACCATCTACTGTCATTATATTACCTGGTCTACCATCTACTGTCATTATATTACCCTGGTCTACCATCTACTGTCATTATATTACCCTGGTCTACCCTCTACTGTCATTATATTACCCTGGTCTACCATCTACTGTCATTATATTACCCTGGTCTACCATCTACTGTCATTATATTACCCTGGTCTACCATCTACTGTCATTATATTTACCCTGGTCTACCATCTACTGTCATTATATTACCCTGGTCTACCATCTACTGTCATTATATTACCCTGGTCTACCATCTACTGTCATTATATTACCCTGGTCTACCATCTACTGTCATTATATTACCCCATCTATCTGTCATTATATTACCCTGGTCTACCATCTACTGTCATTATATTACCCTGGTCTACCATCTACTGTCATTATATTACCCTGGTCTACCATCTACTGTCATTATATTACCCTGGTCTACCATCTACTGTCATTATATTACCTGGTCTACCATCTACTGTCACTATATTACCCTCTACTGTCATTATATTACCCTGGTCTACCATCTACTGTCATTATATTACCCTGGTCTATCATCTACTGTCATTATATTACCCTGGTCTACCATCTACTGTCTTATATTATCCTGGTCTACAATCTACTGTCACTATATTACCCTGGTCTAAACTCTACTGTCATTATATTACCCTGGTCTCTATCATGTTACTGTCACTAGATCACCCTGGTCTACCCTCTACTGTCATTATATTACCCTGGTCTACCATCTACTGTCATTATATTACCTGGTCTACCATCTACTGTCACTAGATTACCCTGGTCTACCCTCTACTGTCATTATATTACCCTGGTATACCATCTACTGTCATTTTATTGACCTGGTCTACCATCTACTGTCATTATATTACACTGGTCTACCCTCTACTGTCATTATATTACCCTGGTATACCATCTACTGTCATTATATTACCCTGGTCTACCTTCTACTGTCATTATATTACCCTGGTCTACATTCTACTGTCATTATATTACCCTGGTCTACCATCTACTGTCATTATATTACCCTGGTCTACTGTCATGATATTACCCTGGTCTACCATCTACTGTCATTATATTACCCTGGTCTACATTCTACTGTCACTATATTACCCTGGTCTACCATCTACTGTCATTATATTACCTGGTCTACCATCTACTGTCATTATATTACCCTGGTCTACCATCTACTGTCATTATATTACCTGGTCTACCATCTACTGTCATTATATTACCCTGGTCTACCATCTACTGTCATTATATTACCCTGGTCTACCATCTACTGTCATTATATTACCCTGGTCTACCATCTACTGTCATTATATTAACCTGGTCTACCATCTACTGTCATTATATTACCCTCTACTGTCATTATATTACTGTCCTGGTCTACCATCTACTGTCAGTATACCCCTGGTCTATCATCTACTGTCATTATATTACCCTGGTCTACCATCTACTGTCCTTATATTATCCTGGTCTACAATCTACTGTCACTATATTACCCTGGTCTAAACTCTACTGTCATTATATTATCCTGGTCTATCATCTACTGTCACTAGATCACCCTGGTCTCCCCTCTACTGTCATTATATTACCCTGGTCTACCATCTACTGTCATTATATTGACCTGGTCTACCATCTATATTACCCTGGTCTACCATCTACTGTCATTATATTACCCTGGTCTACCATCTACTGTCATTATATTACCCTGGTCTACCATCTACTGTCATTATATTACCCTGGTCTACCATCTACTGTCATTATATTACCCTGGTCTACCATCTACTGTCATTATATTACCCTGGTCTACCATCTACTGTCATTATATTACCCTGGTCTACCATCTACTGTCATTATATTACCCTGGTCTACCATCTACTGTCATTATATTACCCTGGTCTACCATCTACTGTCATTATATTACCCTGGTCTACCATCTACTGTCATTATATTACCCTGGTCTACCATCTACTGTCATTATATTACCCTGGTCTACCATCTACTGTCATTATATTACCCTGGTCTACCATCTACTGTCATTATATTACCCTGGTCTACCATCTACTGTCATTATATTACCCTGGTCTACCATCTACTGTCACTATATTACCCTGGTTACCCTCTACTGTCATTATATTACCCTGGTCTACCATCTACTGTCATTATACCCTACTGTCTACCATCTACTGTCATTATATTACCCTGGTCTACCATCTACTGTCATTATATTACCCTGGTCTACCATCTACTGTCATTATATTACCCTGGTCTACCATCTACTGTCACTATATTACCCTGGTCTACCATCTGTCTATTACCCTGGTCTACCATCTACTGTCATTATATTACCCTGGTCTACCATCTACTGTCATTATATTACCCTGGTCTACCATCTACTGTCATTATATTACCCTGGTCTACCATCTACTGTCATTATATTACCCTGGTCTACCATCTACTGTCATTATATTACCCTGGTCTACCATCTACTGTCATTATATTACCCTGGTCTACCATCTACTGTCATTATATTACCCTGGTCTACCATCTACTGTCATTATATTACCCTGGTCTACCATCTACTGTCATTATATTACCCTGGTCTACCATCTACTGTCATTATATTACCCTGGTCTACCATCTACTGTCATTATATTACCCTGGTCTACCATCTACTGTCATTTATATTACCCTGGTCTACCATCTACCATCTACTGTCATTATATTACCCTGGTCTACCATCTACTGTCATTATATTACCCCTGGTCTACCATCTACTGTCATTATATTACCCTGGTCTACCATCTACTGTCATTATATTACCCTGGTCTACCACTCTACTGTCATTATATTACCCTGGTCTACCATCTACTGTCATTATATTACCCTGGTCTACCATCTACTGTCATTATATTACCCTGGTCTACCATCTACTGTCATTATATTACCCTGGCCTACCCTCTACTGTCATTATATTACCCTGGTCTACCATCTACTGTCATTATATTACCCTTTACTGTCATTATATTACCCTGGTCTACCATCTACTGTCATTGTATTACCCTGGTCAACCATCTACTGTCATTATATTACCCTGGTCTACCATCTACTGTCATTATATTACCCTGGTCTACCATCTACTGTCACTATATTACCCTCTACTGTCATTATATTACCCTGGTCTGCCATCTACTGTCATTATATTACCCTCGTCTACCCTCTCCTGTCATTATATACCCTGGTTACCCTGGTCCATCTACTGTCATTATATTACCCTGGTCTACCATCTACTGTCATTATATTACCCTGGTCTACCATCTACTGTCATTATATTACCCTGGTCTACCATCTACTGTCATTATATTACCCTGGTCTACCATCTACTGTCATTATATTACCCTGTTCTACCATCTACTGTCATTATATTACCCTGGTCTACCATCTACTGTCATTATATTACCCTGGTCTACCACTCTCTACTGTCATTATATTACCCTGGTCTACCATCTACTGTCATTATATTACCCTGGTCTACCATCTACTGTCATTATATTACCTGGTCTACCATCTACTGTCATTATATTAACCTGGTCTACCATCTACTGTCATTATATTACCTGATCTACCATCTACTGTCATTTTATTATTACCTGGTCTACCATCTACTGTCAATATATTACCCTGGTCTACCTTCTACTGTCATTATATTAACCTGGTCTACCATCTACTGTCACTATATTACCCTCTACTGTCATTATATTACCCTGGTCTACCATCTACTGTCATTATATTACCCCAGTCTATCATCTACTGTCATTATATTACCCTGGTCTACCATCTACTGTCCTTATATTATCCTGGTCTACAATCTACTGTCACTTATATTACCCTGGTCTAAACTCTACTGTCATTATATTACCCTGGTCTATCATCTACTGTCACTAGATCACCCTGGTCTACCCTCTACTGTCATTATATTACCCTGGTATACCATCTACTGTCATTATATTGACCTGGTCTACCATCTACTGTCATTATATTACCCTGGTCTACCATCTACTGTCATTATATTACCTGGTCTACCATCTACTGTCATTATATTACCCTGGTCTACCATTTACTGTCATTATATTGCCTGGTCTACCATCTACTGTCATTATATTACCCTGGTCTACCATCTACTGTCATTATATTACCCTGGTCTACCATCTACTGTCATTATATCACCCTGGTCTACCATCTACTGTCATTATATTACCCTGGTCTACTGTCATCTACTGTCATTATATTATTACCATCTACTGTCATTATATTACCCTGGTCTACCATCTACTGTCATTATATTACCCTGGTCTACCATCTACTGTCACTATATTACCCTGGTCTACCATCTGTCTGTCATTATATTACCCTCTACTGTCATTATATTACCCTGGTCTACCATCTACTGTCATTATATTACACTGGTCTACCATCTACTGTCATTATATTACCCTGGTCTACCATCTACTGTCATTATATTACCCTGGTCTACCATCTACTGTCATTATATTACCCTGGTCTACCATCTACTGTCATTATATTAACCTGGTCTACCATCTACTGTCACTATATTACCCTACCTACTGTCATTATATTACCCTGGTCTACCATTTACTGTCAGTATACCCCAGTCTATCATCTACTGTCATTATATTACCCTGGTCTACCATCTACTGTCCTTATATTATCCTGGTCTACAATCTACTGTCACTATATTACCCTGGTCTAAACTCTACTGTCATTATATTACCCTGGTCTATCATCTACTGTCACTAGATCACCCTGGTCTCCCTCTACTGTCATTTATATTACCCTGGTATACCATCTACTGTCATTATATTACCCTGGTCTACCATGTACTGTCATTATATTACCCTGGTCTACCATCTACTGTCATTACCCTATTACCCTCTACTGTCATTATATTACCTGGTCTACCATCTACTGTCATTATATTACCCTGGTCTACATCTACTGTCATTATATTACCCTGGTCTACCATCTACTGTCATTATATTACCCTGGTCTACCATCTACTGTCATTATATTACCCTGGTCTACCATCTACTGTCATTATATTACCCTGGTCTACTGTCATTATATTACCCTGGTCTACCATCTACTGTCATTATATTACACTGGTCTACCATCTACTGTCATTATATTACCCTGGTCTACCATCTACTGTCATTATATTACCCTGGTCTACCATCTACTGTCATTATATTACCCTGGTCTACCATCTACTGTCATTATATTACCCTGGTCTACCATCTACTGTCATTATATTACCCTGGTCTACCATCTACTGTCATTATATTACCCTGGTCTACCATCTACTGTCATTATATTACCCTCTACATCTACTGTCATTATATTACCCTGGTCTACCATCTACTGTCATTATATTACCCTGGGTCTACCATCTACTGTCATTATATTACCCTGGTCTACCATCTACTGTCATTATATTACCTGGTCTACCATCTACTGTCACTATATTACCTGGTCTACCATCTACTGTCATTATATTACCCTGGTCTACCATCTACTGTCATTATATTACCCTGGTCTACCATCTACTGTCATTATATTACCCTGGTCTACCCTCTACTGTCATTATATTACCATGGTCTACCATCTACTGTCATAATATTACCCTGGTCTACCCTCTACTGTCATTATATTACCCTGGTCTACCATTTACGTCATTATATTACACTGGTCTACCATCTACTGTCATTATATTACCCTGTTCTACCATCTACTGTCATTATATTACCCTGGTCTACCATCTACTGTCATTATATTACCCTCTACTGTCATTATATTACCCTGGTCTACCATCTACTGTCATTATATTACCCTGGTCTACCATCTACTGTCATTATATTGACCTGATCTACCATCTACTGTCATTATATTAACCTGGTCTACCATCTACTGTCATTATATTGACCTGATCTACCATCTACTGTCATTTTATTAACCTGGTCTACCATCTACTGTCAATATATTACCCTGGTCTACCATCTACTGTCATTATATTAACCTGGTCTACCATCTACTGTCATTATATTACACTATATTACCATCTACTGTCATTATATTACCCTGGTCTACCATCTACTGTCAATATATTACCCCAGTCTATCATCTACTGTCATTATATTACCCTGGTCTACCATCTACTGTCCTTATATTATCCTGGTCTACAATCTACTGTCACTTATATTACCCTGGTCTAAACTCTACTGTCATTATATTACCCTGGTCTATCATCTACTGTCACTAGATCACCCTGGTCTACCATCTACTGTCATTATATTACCCTGGTATACCATCTACTGTCATTATATTGACCTGGTCTACCATCTACTGTCATGATATTACCCTGGTCTACCATCTACTGTCATTATATTACTCTGGTCTACCATCTACTGTCATTATATTACCCTGGTCTACCATCTACTGTCATTATATTGCACTGGTCTACCATCTACTGTCATTATATTACCCTGTTCTACCATCTACTGTCATTATATTACCCTGGTCTACCATCTACTGTCATTATATCTACCATCTACTGTCATTATATTACCCTGGTCTACCATCTACTGTCATTATATTACCCTGGTCTACCATCTACTGTCATTATATTACCCTCTACTGTCATTATATTACCCTGGTCTACCATCTACTGTCATTATATTACCCTGGTCTACCATCTACTGTCATTATATTACTCTGGTCTACCATCTACTGTCATTATATTACCCTGGTCTACCATCTACTGTCATTATATTACCCTGGTCTACCATCTACTGTCATTATATTACCTGGTCTACCATCTACTGTCATTATATTACCCTGGTCTACCATCTACTGTCATTATATTACCTGGTCTACCATCTACTGTCATTATATTACCTGGTCTACCATCTACTGTCATTATATTACCCTGGTCTACCATCTACTGTCATATATATTACCCTGGTCTACCATCTACTGTCATTATATTACCCTGGTCTACCATCTACTGTCATTATATTACCCTGGTCTACCATCTACTGTCATTATATTACCCTGGTCTAAATCTACTGTCACCATTATATTACTGCCTGGTCTATCATCTACTGTCACTGGATCACCCTGGTCTACCCTCTACTGTCATTATATTACCCTGGTATACCATCTACTGTCATTATATTGACCTGGTCTACCATCTACTGTCATGATATTACCCTGGTCTACCATCTACTGTCATTATATTACCCTCTACTGTCATTATATTACCCTGGTCTACCATCTACTGTCAATATATTACCCTGGTCTACCATCTACTGTCATTATATTACTCTGGTCTACCATCTACTGTCATTATATTACCCTGGTCTACCATCTACTGTCACTATATTACCCTGGTCTACCATCTACTGTCATTATATTACCCTCTACTGTCATTATATTACCCTGGTCTAACATCTACTGTCATTCTATTACACTGGTCTACCATCTACTGTCATTATATTACCCTGGTCTACCATCTACTGTCATTATATTACCCTGGTCTACCATCTACTGTCAATATATTACCCTGTTCTACCTTCTACTGTCATTATATTAACCTGGTCTACCATCTACTGTCACTATATTACCCTCTACTGTCATTATATTACCCTGGTCTACCATCTACTGTCATTATATACCCCAGTCTATCATCTACTGTCATTATATTACCCTGGTCTACCATCTACTGTCCTTATATTATCCTGGTCTACAATCTACTGTCACTATATTACCCTGGTCTAAACTCTACTGCCATTATATTATCCTGGTCTATCATCTACTGTCACTAGATCACCCTGGTCTCCCCTCTACTGTCATTATATTACCCTGGTATACCATCTACTGTCATTATATTGACCTGGTCTACCATGTACTGTCATGATATTACCCTGGTCTACCATCTACTGTCATTATATTACCCTGGTCTACTGTCATTATATTACCCTGGTCAACCATCTACTGTCATTATATACCCTGGTCTACCCTCTACTGTCACTATATTACCATGGTCTACCATCTACTGTCATAATATTACCCTGGTCTACCATCTACTGTCATTATATTACCCTGGTCTACCATCTACTGTCACTAGATCACCCTGGTCTCCCCTCTACTGTCATTATATTACCCTGGTATACCATCTACTGTCATTATATTGACCTGGTCTACCATGTACTGTCATGATATTACCCTGGTCTACCATCTACTGTCATTATATTACCCTCTACTGTCATTATATTACCCTGGTCAACCATCTACTGTCATTATAATACCCTGGTCTACCCTCTACTGTCACTATATTACCATAGTCTACCATCTACTGTCATAATATTACCCTGGTCTACCCTCTACTGTCATTATATTACCCTGGTCTACCATCTACTGTCACTATATTACCCTGGTCTACCATCTACTGTCATTATATTACCCTCTACTGTCATTATATTACCCTGGTCTACCATCTACTGTCATTATATTACCCTGGTCTACCATCTACTGTCATTATATTACCCTGGTCTACCATCTACTGTCATTATATTACCCTGTTCTACCTTCTACTGTCATTATATTAACCTGGTCTACCATCTATTGTCACTATATTACCCTCTACTGTCATTTTATTACCCTGGTCTACCATCTACTGTCAGTATACCCCAGTCTATCATCTACTGTCAATATATTACCATTATTTTCCTGGTCTACCATCTACTGTCCTCAGATACGTACCAAGATGGCGTAGCAGTAAGTCGTCCTGTCTCGTCGTGTCCCTGTATATACCGTATATATCGTCTATTTTTCGTTTTTTACATATTTTTCTTCAAAACATTTTGCTAAACCTAAGCTTCCAAATACTCTCCTGCAACCCGCCTCACCCAATGTAGCTATTTTTCCTAAAGTATTTATATTTACTTGGAACCGGAACCCCTCAACTGAAGCTAGCTGGCTAACCACCAGCTATGCTAGCGGTCTTCAGCTAACCGGTCATCAGCTAAGCTAACCTTTAGCTCGGAAAGCTCTCGCCAGCTCGAACAACGCGACTCTAACCAGAGCATAACGGACCTATTTATTTTTTCATCCCCGGACTCATCCCTGGATTCCCACCGCAAACGGAACATTTCAGCTGGATCTTCACAGTAGCTATCTAGCCAAATCGCAACCCCGGATGATTACTCCTGGCTAGCGCTTCCACCCACTTAGCGTGAAGCTAGCCCGGCCAGCGCACCTGTACCACCACCGTAGCATACTCCTGGGCTACAATACCCGGGCCCACGACCGGTCTATCGATGTCACCGCATGAAGAGGAATAAACAGACTCACCCCATCGCGACGTCCCCTAAAGGCCAACTCTCTAGCCCTCGCTATCTCCCTGCTTGCTAAACTCGGCCTGCTAACTGCTAGCTTGTCTAGCCCGGGTTAGCCAGGCCTGAACTGTTAGCTTGTTAGCACAGGCCTGCTAACTGCTAGCTTGTCTAGCCCGGGCCTACGAACTGTTAGCTTGTTAGCACAGGCCTGCTAACCGTCTGAATCGCCGCGTCCCAAACACTCACCGGACCCATATTTACTTTCTATCTCTTCTTGATTTTTAATCTGTTTATACCTTTCCGGAAACCTGCCTCACCCAATGTGATACGGAATCGCTATTTTTTTAATTTTTAGAACACACTCAAGAACCTCCAGAAGCTAACCAGCTAACTAGCTACAAGCTATTTAGTCATTGTTAACTTTTTTTTTTTTTTTCAACCTGGATAACACTCGCCAGTCCAGCTTCCCTGCCCCATCCACCGCTGCCCCCTGGACACTGATCTCTTGGCTACATAGCTGATGCACTCTGGACTGTCCATTAATCACGGTACTCCATTCTGCTTGTTTATGTTTTATCTGTCGGCCCCGTTGCCTAGTCAACGCCATTTTACCTGCTGTTGTTGTGCTAGCTGATTAGCTGTTGTCTCACCTACTGTTTAAGCTAGCTTTCCCAATTCAACACCTGTGATTACTGTATGCCTCGCTGTATGTCTCTCTCAAATGTCAATATGCCTTGTATACTGTTGCTCAGGTTAGTTATCATTGTTCTAGTTCACAATGGAGCCCCTAGTTCTACTCTTCATACCCCTGATAACTCCTTTGTCCCACCTCCCACACATGCGGTGACCTCACCCATTACAACCAGCATGTCCAGAGACACAACCTCTCTCATCATCACCCAGTGCCTGGGCTTACCCCCGCTGTACCCGCACCCCACCATACCCCTGTCTGCGCACTATGCCCTGAATATATTCTACCATGCCCAGAAACCTGCTCCTCTTATTCTCTGTCCCCAACGCTCTAGGCGACCAGTTTTGATAGCCTTTAGCCGCACCCTCATACTACTCCTTCTCTGTTCCGCGGGTGATGTGGAGGTAAACCCAGGCCCTGCATGTCCCCAGGCACCCTCATTTGTTGACTTCTGTGATCGAAAAAGCCTTGGTTTCATGCATGTCAACATCAGAAGCCTCCTCCCTAAGTTTGTTTTACTCACTGCTCTAGCACACTCTGCTAACCCTGATGTCCTTGCTGTGTCTGAATCCTGGCTCAGGAAGGCCACCAAAAATTCAGAGATTTCCATACCCAACTATAACATCTTCCGTCAAGATAGAACTGCTAAAGGGGGAGGAGTTGCAGTCTACTGCAGAGATAGCCTGCAAAGTAATGTCATACTTTCCAGGTCCATACCCAAACAGTTCGAACTACTAATTTTGAAAATTACTCTCTCCAGAAATAAGTCTCTCACTGTTGCCGCCTGCTACCGACCCCCTCAGCTCCCAGCTGTGCCCTGGACACCATTTGTGAATTGATCGCCCCCATCTAGCCTCAGAGTTTGTTCTGTTAGGTGACCTAAACTGGGATATGCTTAACACCCCGCCAGTCCTACAATCTAAGCTAGATGCCCTCAATCTCACACAAATCATCAAGGAACCCACCAGGTACAACCCTAACTCTGTAAACAAGGGCACCCTCATAGACGTCATCCTGACCAACTGGCCCTCCAAATACACCTCCGCTGTCTTCAACCAGGATCTCAGCGATCACTGCCTCATTGCCTGTATCCGCTACGGAGCCGCAGTCAAACGACCACCCCTCATCACTGTCAAACGCTCCCTAAAACACTTCTGTGAGCAGGCCTTTCTAATCGACCTGGCCCGGGTATCCTGGAAGGACATTGACCTCATCCCGTCAGTTGAGGATGCCTGGTCATTCTTTAAAAGTAACTTCCTTACCATTTTAGATAAGCATGCTCCGTTCAAAAAATGCAGAACTAAGAACAGATACAGTCCTTGGTTCACCCCAGACCTGACTGCCCTCGACCAGCACAAAAACATCCTGTGGCGGACTGCAATAGCATCGAATAGTCCCCGGGATATGCAACTGTTCAGGGAAGTCCGGAACCAATACACGCAGTCAGTCAGGAAAGCTAAGGCCAGCTTCTTCAGGCAGAAGTTTGCATCCTGTAGCTCCAACTCCAAAAAGTTCTGGGACACTGTGAAGTCCATGGAGAACAAGAGCACCTCCTCCCAGCTGCCCACTGCACTGAGGCTAGGTAACACGGTCACCACCGATAAATCCATGATTATCGAAAACTTCAATAAGCATTTCTCAACGGCTGGCCATGCCTTCCGCCTGGCTACTCCAACCTCGGCCAACAGCTCTGCCCCCGGCAGCTCCTCGCCCAAGCCTCTCCAGGTTCTCCTTTACCCAAATCCAGATAGCAGATGTTCTGAAAGAGCTGCAAAACCTGGACCCGTACAAATCAGCTGGGCTTGACAATCTGGACCCCCTATTTCTGAAACTTTCCGCCGCCATTGTCGCAACCCCTATTACCAGCCTGTTCAACCTCTCTTTCATATCGTCTGAGATCCCCAAGGATTGGAAAGCTGCCGCAGTCATCCCCCTCTTCAAAGGGGAGACACCCTGGACCCAAACTGTTACAGACCTATATCCATCCTGCCCTGCCTATCTAAGGTCTTCGAAAGCCAAGTCAACAAACAGGTCACTGACCATCTCGAATCCCACCGTACCTTCTCCGCTGTGCAATCTGGTTTCCGAGCCGGTCACGGGTGCACCTCAGCAACACTCAAGGTACTAAACGATATCATAACCGCCATCGATAAAAGACAGTACTGTGCAGCCGTCTTCATTGACCTTGCCAAGGCTTTCGACTCTGTCAATCACCATATTCTTATCGGCAGACTCAGTAGCCTCGGTTTTCGGATGACTGCCTTGCCTGGTTCACCAATTACTTTGCAGACAGAGTTCAGTGTGTCAAATCGGAGGGCATGCTGTCCGGTCCTCTGGCAGTCTCTATGGGGGTGCCACAGGGTTCAATTCTCGGGCCGACTCTTTTCTCTGTATATATCAATGACGTTGCTCTTGCTGCGGGCGATTCCCTGATCCACCTCTACGCAGACGACACCATTCTATATACTTTCGGCCCGTCATTGGACACTGTGCTATCTAACCTCCAAACAAGCTTCAATGCCATACAACACTCCTTCCGTGGCCTCCAACTGCTCTTAAACGCTAGTAAAACCAAATGCATGCTTTTCAACCGATCGCTGCCTGCACCCGCATGCCCGACTAGCATCACCACCCTGGATGGTTCCGACCTTGAATATGTGGACATCTATAAGTACCTAGGTGTCTGGCTAGACTGCAAACTCTCCTTCCAGACTCATATCAAACATCTCCAATCGAAAATCAAATCAAGAGTCGGCTTTCTATTCCGCAACAAAGCCTCCTTCACTCACGCCGCCAAGCTTACCCTAGTAAAACTGACTATCCTTCCGATCCTCGACTTCGGCGATGTCATCTACAAAATGGCTTCCAACACTCTACTCAGCAAACTGGATGCAGTCTATCACAGTGCCATCCGTTTTGTCACTAAAGCACCTTATACCACCCACCACTGCGACCTGTATGCTCTGGTCGGCTGGCCCTCGTTACATATTCGTCGCCAGACCCACTGGCTCCAGGTCATCTACAAGTCCATGCTAGGTAAAGCTCCGCCTTATCTCAGTTCACTGGTCACGATGGCAACACCCATCCGTAGCACGCGCTCCAGCAGGTGTATCTCACTGATCATCCCTAAAGCCAACACCTCATTTGGCCGCCTTTCGTTCCAGTACTCTGCTGCCTGTGACTGGAACAATTGCAAAAATCGCTGAAGTTGGAGACTTTTATCTCCCTCACCAACTTCAAACATCAGCTATCTGAGCAGCTAACCGATCGCTGCTGCTGTACATAGTCTATTGGTAAATAGCCCACCCATTTTCACCTACCTCATCCCCATACTGTTTTTATTTATTTACTTGCTCTTTTGCACACCAATATCTCTACCTGTACATGACCATCTGATCATTTATCATTCCAGTGTTAATCTGCAAAATTGTAATTATTCGCCTACCTCCTCATGCCTTTTGCACACATTGTATATAGACTCCCCCTTTAAACTCTTCTGTCATTATATTACCCTGGTCTATCATCTACTGTCATTATATTACCCTGGTCTACCCTCTACTGTCATTATATTACCCTGGTATACCATCTACTGTCATTATATTGACCTGGTCTACCATCTACTGTCATGATATTATCCTGGTCTACCATCTACTGTCATTATATTACCCTCTACTGTCATTATATTACTCTGGTCTACCATCTAATGTCATTATATTACCCTGGTCTACCATCTAAGGTCATTATATTACCCTGGTCAACCATCTACTGTCATAATATTACCCTGGTCTACCCTCTACTGTCATTATATTACCCTGGTCTACCATCTACTGTCACTATATTACCCTGGTCTACCATCTACTGTCATTATATTACCCTCTACTGTCATTATATTACCCTGGTCTACCATCTACTGTCATTATATTACCCTGGTGTACCATCTACTGTCAATATATTACCCTGGTCTACCATCTACTGTCATTATATTACCTGGTCTACCATCTACTGTCATTATATTACCCTCTACTGTCATTATATTACCCTGGTCTACCATCTACTGTCATTATAATACCCTGGTCTACCCTCTACTGTCACTATATTACCATGGTCTACCATCTACTGTCATAATATTACCCTGGTCTACCCTCTACTGTCATTATATTACCCTGGTCTACCATCTACTGTCATTATATTACCCTGGTCTACCATCTACTGTCATTATAATACCCTGGTCTACCCTCTACTGTCACTATATTACCATGGTCTACCATCTACTGTCATAATATTACCCTGGTCTACCCTCTACTGTCATTATATTACCCTGGTCTACCATTTACTGTCATTATATTACACTGGTCTACCATCTGCTGTCATTATATTACCCTGTTCTACCATCTACTGTCATTATATTACCCTGGTCTACCATCTACTGTCACTATATTACCCTGGTCTAAACTCTACTGCCATTATATTACCCTGGTCTACCATCTACTGTCATTATATTACCCTGGTATACCATCTACTGTCATTATATTGACCTGATCTACCATCTACTCTCATTATATTAACCTGGTCTACCATCTACTGTCATTATATTGACCTGATCTACCATCTACTGTCATTTTATTAACCTTGTCTACCATCTACTGTCATTATATTACCCTGGTCTACCATCTACTGTCACTATATTACCCTGGTCTACCATCTACTGTCATTATATTACCTTCTACTGTCTCTATATTACCCTCTACCCTCTCTATTACCCTCTACTATCCTTATATTATCCTGGTCTACAATCTACTGTCACTATATTACCCTGGTCTAAACTCTACTGCCATTATATTATCCTGGTCTATCATCTACTGTCACTAGATCACCCTGGTCTACCATCTACTGTCATTATATTACCCTGGTATACCATCTACTGTCATTATATTGACCTGGTCTACCATCTACTGTCATGATATTACCCTGGTCTACCATCTACTGTCATTATATTACTGGTCTGGTCTACTGTCACCATACCTACTGTCATTATATTACCCTGGTCTACCATTTACTGTCATTATATTGCACTGGTCTACCATCTACTGTCATTATATTACCCTGTTCTACCATCTACTGTCATTATATTACCCTGGTCAACCATCTACTGTCATTATATCACCCTGGTCTACCATCTACTGTCATTATATTACCCTGGTCTACCATCTACTGTCATTATCTACTGTCATTATATTACCTGGTCTACCATCTACTGTCATTATACCATCTACTGTCATTCTACTGTCATTATATTACCCTGGTCTACCATCTACTGTCATTATATTACCCTGGTCTACCATCTACTGTCATTATATTACCCTGGTCTACCATCTACTGTCATTATATTACCCTGTTCTACCTTCTACTGTCATTATATTAACCTGGTCTACCATCTACTGTTCACTATATTACCCTCTACTGTCATTATATTACCCTGGTCTACCATTTACTGTCAGTATACCCCAGTCTATCATCTACTGTCATTATATTACCCTGGTCTACCATCTACTGTCCTTATATTATCCTGGTCTACAATCTACTGTCACTATATTACCCTGGTCTAAACTCTACTGCCATTATATTATCCTGGTCTATCATCTACTGTCACTAGATCACCCTGGTCTCCCCTCTACTGTCATTATATTACCCTGGTATACCATCTACTGTCATTATATTGACCTGGTCTACCATGTACTGTCATGATATTACCCTGGTCTACCATCTACTGTCATTATATTGGTCCCTCTACTGTCATTATATTACCCTGGTCTACCATCTACTGTCATTATATACCCTGGTCTACCATCTACTGTCACTATATTACCTGGTCTACCATCTACTGTCATTATATTACCCTGGTCTACCCTCTACTGTCATTATATTACCCTGGTCTACCATCTACTGTCACTAGATCACCCTGGTCTACCATCTACTGTCATTATATTACCCTGGTCTACCATCTACTGTCATTATATTGACCTGGTCTACCATCTACTGTCAATATATTACCCTCTACTGTCATTATATTACCCCTGGTCTACCATCTACTGTCATTATATTACCCTGGTCAACCATCTACTGTCATTATATTACCCTGGTCTACCCTCTACTGTCACTATATTACCCTGGTCTACCATCTACTGTCATAATATTACCCTGGTCTACCCTCTACTGTCATTATATTACCCTTGTCTACCATCTACTGTCACTATATTACCCTGGTCTACCATCTACTGTCATTATATTACCCTCTACTGTCATTATATTACCCTGGTCTACCATCTACTGTCATTATATTACACTGGTCTACCATCTACTGTCATTATATTACCCTGGTCTACCATCTACTGTCATTATATTACCCTGGTCTACCATCTACTGTCATTATATTAACCTGGTCTACCATCTAAGGTCATTATATTACCCTCTACTGTCATTATATTACCCTGGTCTACCATCTACTGTCATTATATTACCCTGGTCAACCATCTACTGTCATTATATTACCCTGGTCTACCCTCTACTGTCACTATATTACCATGGTCTACCATCTACTGTCATAATTTTACCCTGGTCTACCCTCTACTGTCATTATATTACCCTGGTCTACCATCTACTGTCACTATATTACCCTGGTCTGCCATCTACTGTCATTATATTACCCTCTACTGTCATTATATTACCCTGTCTACCATCTACTGTCTACCCTGGTCCATCTACTGTCATTATATTACCCTGGTCTACCATCTACTGTCACTATATTACCCTGGTCTAAACTCTACTGCCATTATATTACCCTGGTCTACCATCTACTGTCACTAGATTACACTGGTCTACCCTCTACTGACATTATATTACCCTGGTATACCATCTACTGTCATTATATTAACCTGGTCTACCATCTACTGTCATTATATTACCATGGTCTACCATCTACTGTCATTATATTACCCTGGCCTACCCTCTACTGTCATTATATTACCCTGGTCTACCATCTACTGTTATTATATTACCCTCTACTGTCATTATATTACCATGGTCGACCATCTACTGTCATTATATTACCCTGGTCTACCATCTACTGTCATTATACTACTCTTGTCACAATCTACTGTCAATATATTACCCTCTACTGTCATTATATTACCCTGGTCTACATCTACTGTCATTATATTACCCTGGTCTACCATCTATTGTTACTATATTACCCTCTACTGTCATTATATTACCCTGGTCTACCATTTACTGTCAGTATAACCCAGTCTATCATCTACTGTCATTATATTACCCTGGTCTACCATCTACTGTCCTTATATTATCCTGGTCTACAATCTACTGTCACTATATTACCCTGGTCTAAACTCTACTGCCATTATATTATCCTGGTCTATCATCTACTGTCACTAGATCACCCTGGTCTCCCCTCTACTGTCATTATATTACCCTGGTATACCATCTACTGTCATTATATTGACCTGGTCTACCATGTACTGTCATGATATTACCCTGGTCTACCATCTACTGTCATTATATTACCCTCTACTGTCATTATATTACCTGGTCAACCATCTACTGTCATTATAATACCCTGGTCTACCCTCTACTGTCACTATATTACCATAGTCTACCATCTACTGTCATAATATTACCCTGGTCTACCCTCTACTGTCATTATATTACCCTGGTCTACCATCTACTGTCATTAGATTACCCTGGTCTACCATCTACTGTCATTATATTACCCTGCCATCTACTGTCATTATATTACCCATCTACTGTCATTATATTGACCTGGTCTACCATCTATTGTCAATATATTACCCTCTACTGTCATTATATTACCCTGGTCTACCATCTACTGTCATTATATTACCCTGGTCAACCATCTACTGTCATTATATTACCCTGGTCTACCCTCTACTGTCACTATATTACCATGGTCTACCATCTACTGTCATAATATTACCCTGGTCTACCCTCTACTGTCATTATATTACCCTTGTCTACCATCTACTGTCACTATATTACCCTGGTCTACCATCTACTGTCATTATATTACCCTCTACTGTCATTATATTACCTGGTCTACCATCTACTGTCATTCTATTACACTGGTCTACCATCTACTGTCATTATATTACCCTGGTCTACCATCTACTGTCATTATATTACCCTGGTCTACCATCTACTGTCATTATATTAACCTGGTCTACCATCTAAGGTCATT
>NW_024608036.1:0-10000 GCF_018296145.1 Oncorhynchus tshawytscha
CATCTGAAACAAAGTGGCTGAAAACAAGGGTATGTCCAGATTTAAAACCAGATTGGTGCATATTTAGAAAGATACATTTAAAATGTTCTTAGCTGGGAGTAGGTCAGGGATTCTAAAGTGTTGGTGTTTAATTTCATTGTTTTTACATCAGATGTCACATTTTTAAATACATATATAGTATATATATGTCACATTCTGACCTTAGTTCTTTTATGTCTTTGTTTTAGTATGGTCAGGGTGTGGGTTGTCTATGTTAATTTTTCTATGATTTGCTATTTCTGTGTTTGGCCTGGTATGGTTGTCAGAGGCAGCTGTCAGCTGTTGTCCCTGATTGAGAACCATATTTAGGTAGCCTGTTTGCTATTGTGTTTCGTGGGTGATTGTTTTCTATTTTCCGTGTTAGTGTTACCACACGGGACTGTTTCATTTGTTTCACTTTGTTATTTTGTAATTTTGGAGTGTTCAGTTTGTCTTATTAAAATGGACACTTACCACGCTGCAAATTGGTCCGACCTCTCTTACTCCTCATCAGAGGAAGACGACGAACGTTACACACACACAGTGCTATAAAAAACCCAGCCTAAAACCCCAAAGAGCACTGTGGATGTACACAGAACAAAAATATAAACAGTCCCATGTTTCATGAGCTGAAATAAAAGATCCCAGAAATTGTATTTTGTGCACAAATTAGTTTACATATTTGTTAGTGAGCATTTCTCCTTTGCCAAGATAATCCATCCACCTGACAGGTGTGGCATATCAACAATCTGATTAAACAGTATGATCATTACACAGGTGGACCTTGTACTGAGAACAATAAAAGGTCACTCTAAAATGTGCAGTTTTGTCACACAACACAATGCCACAGATATCTCACGTTGAGGAGCGTGCAATTGGCATGCTGACTGCAGGAATGTCCACCAGAGCTGTTGCTGAGAATTGAATGTTATTTTCTCTCCAACGTTTTTTTAATAGAATTTGGCAGTACATCCGACTGGCCTCGCAACCGCAGACGAGGTGTAACCAAGCCAGTCCAGGACCTCCACATCCAGCTTCTTCATCTGCGGGATCGTCTGAGAAAAGCTACCCGGACAGCTGATGAAACTGTGGATTTGCAAAACTGCCAGAAACCGTCTCAGGAAGCTAATCTGCGGGCTCGTCATCATCACCTGGACTTGACTGCTGGTTCGGCATCTTAACTGACCTTCGATGGCCACTGGCAGGCTGGAGAAGTGTCCTCTTCATGTATTAATCCCGGTTTCAACTGTACAGGGTAGATGGCAGACAGAGTGTATGGCGTTGTGTGGGCGAGCAGTTTGAGTGCCCCATGGTGGTGGTGGGGGTTATGAGCAGCAGGCATAAGCTACAGACAACAAGCACAATTGCATTTTATCGGTGGCAATTTGAATGCACAGGGATACTGTGACAAGATCCTGAGGGCCATTCATCTGCCACCATCACCTCATGTTTCAGTAATACACAGCCTCATGACGCAAAGATCTGTACACGAATCCTGGAAGCCGAAAATGATTTTTTCAATTGACTGATTTCCTTATCTGATCTGTAACTCAGTAAAATCTTGGTGTCCCATGGTGTGTTTACTTGCGTACTATTGTTTGTACAGATGAACGTGGCACCTTCAGGCGTTTGGAAATTGCTCCCAAGGATGAACCAGAATTGTGGAGGTCATATTGTGGGCGTGCTTTGCTGCAGGAGGGACTGGTGCACTTCACAAAATAGATGGCATCAAGAGGAGGGGAAATTATGTGGATACATTGAAGCAACATCTCAAGACATTAGTCAGGAAGTTAAAGCTTGGTCTTAAATGGGTCTTTCAAATGGACAATGTTCCCAAGCATACTTCCAAAGTTGTGGCAAAATGGCTTAAGGACAACAAAGTCAAGGTATTGGAGTGGCCATCACAAAGCCCTGACCTCAATCCTATAGAACATTTGTGGGCAGAACTGAAAAAGCGTGTGTGAGCAAGAAGCCCTATAAACCTGACTCACTTACACCAGCTCTGTCAGGAGGAACGGGCCAAAATTCACCCAACTTATTGTGGGAAGCTTGTGGAAGGCTACCCGAAACGTTTGACCCAAGTTAAACAATTTAAAGGCAATGCTACCAAATACTAATTGAGTGTATGTAAACTTCTGACCCACTGGGAATGTGATGAAAGAAATAAAATCTGAAATAAATCATTCTCTCTACTATTATTCTGACATTTCACATTCTTAAATAAAGTGGTGATCCTAACTGACCTAAGACAGGGCATTTTTACTAGGATTAATTGTCAGAAATTGTGAAAAACTGAGTTTAAATGTATTTTGGCTAAGGTGTATGTAAACTTCTTTAGCCAATATTCAGTTATAACCAGAATGTCTCTTGGTTTGAGAAGCCAGAGTTACAATGAGAAATCCATTTTCAAAATGAAACTTCTGTTATTTAAAGATCAGAGGGAGTCTCTGACACAAACAATCCATGTTCAACAGGGAACAACCCCTTAATGGCGTGAATTTGAATAGGTACAATATCGAACTGAACAAATGCCGATGTCGATTAAAACAAGGGTCAATGAGGGTTACCTGTTGTGTGCGAGGACTGATAACCCATCATTTTTGTAGTACCGGTAGCCAATAATCTGTCCCTCAGGTATTCATCTCAACTCCTCCCATTGCTGAACACCTGTCATACTCACCTGCTCTTACCCACACAAACATGTGTGTGTCGTTTGTCAAGGTATTCCTGTTGTTTTGCATCTGAATGTGTAGAAGTTGGATGTGTGTTTGTGTGTGTGTGTGTTTCTATGATGTGTACAGTATATACTGTGAACATGCAGGGTCAACATGCATGAGTGTGTGTATGTTTGTGTGTGTGTGTATCTGGATTATATATAGTGTCTCTACATCACCACTGAGTGTCTCTATATCACCACTGAGGGATTATATATAGTGTCTCTACATCACCACTGAGTGTCTCTATATCACCACTGAGTGTCTCTACATCACCACTGAGTGTCTCTATATCACCACTGAGTGTCTCTATATCACCACCGAGGGATTATATAGTGTCTCTACATCACCACTGAGTGTCTCTATATCACCACTGAGTGTCTCTATATCACCACTGAGTGTCTCTATATCACCACTGAGGGATTATATAGTGTCTCTACATCACCACTGAGTGTCTCTATATCACCACTGAGGGATTATATATAGTGTCTCTACATCACCACTGAGTGTCTCTATATCACCACTGAGGGATTATATATAGTGTCTCTACATCACCACTGAGTGTCTCTATATCACCACTGAGGGATTATACTGTACATAGTGTCTCTATATCACCATTGAGTGATTATACAGTGTCTCTATATCACCACTGAGGGATTATACTGTACATATTGTCTCTATATCACCATTGAGTGATTATACATAGTGTCTCTATATCACCACTGAGGGATTATATATAGTGTCTCTATGTCACCACTGAGGGATTATACACAGTGTCTCTATATCACCACTGAGGGATTATACTGTACATATTGTCTCTATATCACCATTGAGTGATTATACATAGTGTCTCTATATCACCATTGAGTGATTATACAGTGTCTCTATATCACCACTGAGGGATTATACTGTACATATTGTCTCTATATCACCATTGAGTGATTATACATAGTGTCTCTATATCACCATTGAGTGATTATACAGTGTCTCTATATCACCACTGAGGGATTATACTGTACATATTGTCTCTATATCACCATTGAGTGATTATACATAGTGTCTCTATATCACCACTGAGGGATTATATATAGTGTCTCTATGTCACCACTGAGGGATTATACTGTACATATTGTCTCTATATCACCATTGAGTGATTATACATAGTGTCTCTATATCACCACTGGGGGATTATACTGTACATATTGTCTCTATATCACCGCTGAGGGATTATATATAGTGTCTCTACATCACCACTGAGTGTCTCTATATAACTACTGAGGGATTATACTGTATAGAGTGTCTCTATATCACCACTGGGGGATTATATATAGTGTCTCTACATCACCACTGAGTGTCTCTATATAACTACTGAGGGATTATACTGTATAAAATCAAATCAAATCAAATCAAATTTTATTTGTCACATACACATGGTTAGCAGATGTTAATGCGAGTGTAGCGAAATGCTTGTGCTTCTAGTTCCGACAATGCAGTAATAACGAGCAAGTAATCTAACTAACAATTCCAAAAAAAAACTACTGTCTTATACACAGTGTAAGGGGATAAAGAATATGTACATAAGGATATATGAATGAGTGATGGTACAGAGCAGCATAGGCAAGATACAGTAGATGATATCGAGTACAGTATATACATATGAGATAAGTATGTAAACCAAGTGGCATAGTTAAAGTGGCTAGTGATACATGTATTACATAAGGATGCAGTCGATGATATAGAGTACAGTATCAACGTATGCATATGAGATGAACAATGTAGGGTAAGTAACATTATATAAGGTAGCATTGTTTAAAGTGGCTAGTGATATATTTACATAATTTCCCATCAATTCCCATGATTAAAGTGGCTGGAGTAGAGTCAGTGTCATTGACAGTGTGTTGGCAGTAGCCACTCAATGTTGGTGGTGGCTGTTTAACAGTCTGATGGCCTTGAGATAGAAGCTGTTTTTCAGTCTCTCGGTCCCAGCTTTGATGCACCTGTACTGACCTCGCCTTCTGGATGACAGCGGGGTGAACAGGCAGTGGCTCGGGTGGTTGATGTCCTTGATGATCTTTATGGCCTTCCTGTAGCATCGGGTTGTGTAGGTGTCCTGGAGGGCAGGTAGTTTGCCCCCGGTGATGCGTTGTGCAGACCTCACGACCCTCTGGAGAGCCTTACGGTTGAGGGCGGTGCAGTTGCCATACCAGGCGGTGATACAGCCCGCCAGGATGCTCTCGATTGTGCATCTGTAGAAGTTTGTGAGTGCTTTTGGTGACAAGCCGAATTTCTTCAGCCTCCTGAGGTTGAAGAGGCGCTGCTGCGCCTTCCTCACGATGCTGTCTGTGTGAGTGGACCAATTCAGTTTGTCTGTGATGTGTATGCCGAGGAACTTAAAACTTGCTACCCTCTCCACTACTGTTCCATCGATGTGGATGGGGGTGTTCCCTCTGCTGTTTCCTGAAGTCCACAATCATCTCCTTAGTTTTGTTGACGTTGAGTGTGAGGTTATTTTCCTGACACCACACTCCGAGGGCCCTCACCTCCTCCCTGTAGGCCGTCTCGTCGTTGTTGGTAATCAAGCCTACCACTGTTGTGTCGTCCGCAAACTTGATGATTGAGTTGGAGGCGTGCATGGCCACGCAGTCGTGGGTGAACAGGGAGTACAGGAGGGGGCTCAGAACGCACCCTTGTGGGGCCCCAGTGTTGAGGATCAGCGGGGAGGAGATGTTGTTGCCTACCCTCACCACCTGGGGGCGGCCCGTCAGGAAGTCCAGTACCCAGTTGCACAGGGCGGGGTCGAGACCCAGGGTCTCGAGCTTGATGACGAGCTTGGAGGGTACTATGGTGTTGAATGCCGAGCTGTAGTCGATGAACAGCATTCTCACATAGGTATTCCTCTTGTCCAGATGGGTTAGGGCAGTGTGCAGTGTGGTTGAGATTGCATCGTCTGTGGACCTATTTGGGCGGTAAGCAAATTGGAGTGGGTCAAGGGTGTCAGGTAGGGTGGAGGTGATATGGTCCTTGACTAGTCTCTCAAAGCACTTCATGATGACGGATGTGAGTGCTACGGGCGGTAGTCGTTTAGCTCAGTTACCTTAGCTTTCTTGGGAACAGGAACAATGGTGGCCCTCTTGAAGCATGTGGGAACAGCAGACTGGTATAGGGATTGGTTGAATATGTCCGTAAACACACCGGCCAGCTGGTCTGCGCATGCTCTGAGGGCGCGGCTGGGGATGCCGTCTGGGCCTGCAGCCTTGCGAGGGTTAACACGTTTAAATGTCTTACTCACTTCGGCTGCAGTGAAGGAGAGACCGCATGATTCCGTTGCAGGCCGTGTCAGTGGCACTGTATTGTCCTCAAAGCGGGCAAAAAGTTATTTAGTCTGCCTGGGAGCAAGACATCCTGGTCCGTGACTGGGCTGGGTTTCTTCCTGTAGTCCGTGATAGAGTGTCTCTATATCACCACTGGGGATTATATATAGTGTCTCTATATCACCACTGGGGATTATATATAGTGTCTCTACATCACCACTGAGTGTCTCTATATAACTACTGAGGGATTATACTGTATAGAGTGTCTCTATATCACCACTGGGGGATTATATATAGTGTCTCTACATCACCACTGAGTGTCTCTATATAACTACTGAGGGATTATATATAGTGTCTCTATATAACTACTGAGGGATTACATACTGTATAGAGTGTCTCTATATCACCACTGGGGATTATATATAGTGTCTCTATATCACCACTGAGTGTCTCTATATAACTACTGAGGGATTATACTGTATAGAGTGTCTCTATATCACCACTGGGGATTATATATAGTGTCTCTACATCACCACTGAGTGTCTCTATATAACTACTGAGGGATTATATATAGTGTCTCTATATAACTACTGAGGGATTATACTGTATAGAGTGTCTCTATATCACCACTGGGGGATTATATATAGTGTCTCTACATCACCACTGAGTGTCTCTATATAACTACTGAGGGATTATACTGTATAGAGTGTCTCTATATCACCACTGGGGGATTATATATAGTGTCTCTATATCACCGCTGAGGGATTATATATAGTGTCTCTACATCACCACTGAGTGTCTCTATATAACTACTGAGGGATTATACTGTATAGAGTGTCTCTATATCACCACTGGGGGATTATATATAGTGTCTCTACATCACCACTGAGTGTCTCTATATAACTACTGAGGGATTATACTGTATAGAGTGTCTCTATATCACCACTGGGGGATTATATATAGTGTCTCTACATCACCACTGAGTGTCTCTATATCACTACTGAGGGATTATACTGTATAGAGTGTCTCTATATCACCACTGAGGGATTATATATAGTGTCTCTATATCACCGCTGAGTGATTATATATAGTGTCTCTATGTCACCACTGGGGGATTATATATAGTGTCTCTACATCACCACTGAGTGTCTCTATATCACCACTGGGGATTATATATAGTGTCTCTACATCACCACTGAGTGTCTCTATATCACCACTGGGGATTATATATAGTGTCTCTACATCACCACTGAGTGTCTCTATATCACCACTGGGGGATTATATATAGTGTCTCTATATCACCGCTGAGTGTCTCTATGTCACCACTGAGGGATTATATATAGTGTCTCTACATCACCACTGAGTGTCTCTATGTCACCACTGAGGGATTATATATAGTGTCTCTACATCACCACTGAGTGTCTCTATATAACTACTGAGGGATTATACTGTATAGAGTGTCTCTATATCACCACTGGGGGATTATATATAGTGTCTCTACATCACCACTGAGTGTCTCTATATAACTACTGAGGGATTATATATAGTGTCTCTACATAACTACTGAGGGATTATATATAGTGTCTCTACATCACCACTGGGGGATTATATATAGTGTCTCTATATCACCACTGGGGGATTATATATAGTGTCTCTACATCACCACTGGGGGATTATATATAGTGTCTCTATATCACCACTGAGTGTCTCTATATAACTACTGAGGGATTATACTGTATAGAGTGTCTCTATATCACCACTGGGGATTATATATAGTGTCTCTACATCACCACTGAGTGTCTCTATATAACTACTGAGGGATTATACTGTATAGAGTGTCTCTATATCACCACTGGGGGATTATATATAGTGTCTCTACATCACCACTGAGTGTCTCTATATAACTACTGAGGGATTATACTGTATAGAGTGTCTCTATATCACCGCTGAGGGATTATACATAGTGTCTCTACATCACCACTGAGTGTCTCTATATAACTACTGAGGGATTATACTGTATAGAGTGTCTCTATATCACCACTGGGGGATTATATATAGTGTCTCTATATTTGATGATGTAGTTTCTTCTCAGTCTTTTCTTGGTATTGGCTTTCTTCGTATATGCATAGTCACTCTACAAATTACCTCGACTAACCTGTACCCCCGCACCTGTACCCCCCCGCACCTGTACCCCCGCACCTGTACCCCCTGCACCTGTACCCCCCACACCTGTACCCCTGTATATATTATTGATGTCAAATTAACAGCTGTACAGAAAGACCCATGTGAAGACAGAATTAGGAACTTCTTAATGCAATTAAAGATTAGAAGTCCAGGAACACTCCAGGGCTGGATGTCATACCAGTGGAGGGAGACCAAACTAAAGACTTTAAGTCTGGGAACACTCCAGGGCTGGATGTCATACCAGTGGAGGGAGACCAAACTAAAGACTTTAAGTCTGGGAACACTCCAGGGCTGGATGTCATACCAGTGGAGGTAGACCAAACTAAAGACTGGGTGATACATAACATTCCCCCAACACATCAGAGAGGGTGATACATAACATTCCTCCCCCAACACATCAGAGAGGGTGATACATAACATTTCCCCCAACACATCAGAGAGGGTGATACATAACATTCCTCCCCCAACACATCAGAGAGGGTGATACATAACATTCCTCCCCCAACACATCAGAGAGGGTGATACATAACATTCCTCCACCCCCTCCCAACACATCAGAGAGGGTGATACATAACATTCCTCCACACCCCTCCCAACACATCAGAGAGGGTGATACATAACATTCCCCCCAACACATCAGAGAGGGTGATACATAACATTCCCCCAACACATCAGAGAGGGTGATACATAACATTCCCCCCAACACATCACATCAGAGAGGGTGATACATAACATTCCTCCACCCCCCAACACACTCCTCCCCTGTCGTACGATGTCGCCAGAGTACTAATCCTGGAACTACCCACACCTGGACCTCATCATTACCTACACCTGGAACTCATCATTACCCACACCTGGATCTCATCATTACCCACACCTGGATCTCATCATTACCCACACCTGGACCTCATCATTACCCACACCTGGATCTCATCATTACCCACACCTGGAACTCATCATTACCCACACCTGGATCTCATCATTACCCACACCTGGATCTCATCATTACCCACACCTGGATCTCATCATTACCCACACCTGGAACTCATCATTACCCACACCTGGATCTCATCATTACCCACACCTGGAACTCATCATTACCCACACCTGGAACTCATCATTACCCACACCTGGATCTCATCATTACCCACACCTGGAACTCATCATTACCCACACCTGTATCTCATCATTACCCACACCTGGAACTCATCATTACCCACACCTGTTAATCATTATGATTCACACCTGGACTCCATTACCTTCATCATCGGGGCGGCAGGGTAGCCTAGCGGTTAGAGAGTTGGACTAGGAACCGGAAGGTTGCAAGTTCAAACCCCCGAGCTGACAAAGTACTAATCTGTCGTTCTGCCCCTGAACAGGCAGTTAACCCACTGTTCCTAGGCCGTCATTGAAAATAAGAATTTGTTCTTAACTGACTTGCCTGGTTAAATAAAGGTAAAAAAAAAAGAATCTCCTTCCCTTTATATGTCCCTCTCCCAGGGTTCACTCACCAGTTGGCATTGTTCTTGTGCATCAGCGTTCTGCCTTATTGTTAGTGTCGTGTTCTTAGTTTGGTTGTTTTATTCAAACGTTCCACCTGCTCCCGACTCACCGCCCCATCATTACATAGGCAAACAGGAGAGTTAAAGAATAATATAAACAGTAAGCTCTCTGTCAGGGTGAATGGTGATTAGACCAGGATACAAGAGGTGTCATGTTGCCACCAGGACATTCAGCACAATAAGGGTTAATTAGTTTCTCAGTTATATAGAA
>NW_024608036.1:15000-22500 GCF_018296145.1 Oncorhynchus tshawytscha
TCCCCTTCCCCCCCTGGGAACAAATGAAACAGAATATTAAACAATTTTAAACAAACTAAGAAACAAAAGGATGTCAAATAAGCTCTATCTGAGCAACAAACTCACAGAACATACCACTTTCCAACAAAATCAACCTCTATCACAATCAATCTCAGCAATCCCTACCTCCAGCAAAATCTCTACCTCCAAAAAGAAGAGATCTCCACCTCCAAAAAGATCTCTACCTCCAAAAAGATCTCTACCTCCAAAAAGATCTCCCTCCTGAACAGAACACTGGCTTTTATATAGCTTCTGAAGGAATGGGTAATTGGAGATAGCTGTGTCTTGACGAGGGGGCTGTGTCTTGACGAGGGGGCGGGGTCAGCTCTCCAATTAGCCCTGGAAAATACACAATCTCCAATTAGCCCTGCAAAATACACAATCTACAACACATAATCTGGGGAACGTAACAGGGCCCAGGTCTGTCAGGGCCCAGGTCTGTCAGGGCCCAGGTCTGTCAGGGCCCAGGTCTGTCAGGGCCCAGGTCTGTCAGGGCCCAGGTCTGTCAGGGTCCAGGTCTGACAGAATCTGTGCAGAAGATCTAGGTGCTGCTGTAGACCCTCCTTGGTTGGTGACAGAGGCACCAGATCATCAGCAAACAGTAGACATTTGACTTCAGATTCTAGTAGGGTGAGGCCGGGTGCTGCAGACTGTTCTAGTGCCCTCACCATTTTGTTGATATATATGTTGAAGAAGGTGGGGCTTAAGCTGCATCCCTGTCTCACCCCACGGCCCTGTGGAAAGAAACGTGTTTTTTTCCCAATATTAACCACATACTTGTTTGTGTACATGGATTTTATAATGTCGTGTTCCCCCAACACCACTTTCCATCAATTTGTATAGCAAATCCTCATGCCAAATTGAGCCAAAGCTTTTTTGAAATCACCAAAAGGGTGAACATTTGACATTTGCTCAGAACATTGTTTTCACTGAGGAAATGTATGAGTCTGCTGTTAATGACAATGCTGAGGATTTTCCCAAGGTTGCTGTTGATGCATATCCCACGGTAGTTATTGGGCTCTTCTCTCCTTTCTCGATCCTCTCCTCTCAACTCTCTCCTTTTTCCTCTCTCCTCTCTCCTCTCTATTTCTCCTTTTCGCCCTCCCTTTCTCTCTCTCTCTACACTCCCACTCCCTCTCTCTCCCTTGCACTCACCCGTCATCTCCTCTCCCTCACCATCCTCTCACCTCTCACTCATCCCTCCTCTCGTTCTCTCTAGCTTTCTCCCCTCCCCTCTCTTCTCTTTCTCACCCCCACTCTTTCTCTCTCTCCTCTCCCTCCCTCCCTCTCTCTCACCCCTCTCTCCCTCCCTCTCCCCCTCACCCCTCTCTCCCATTCTCCCTCCCCTCTCACCCCTCTATCCCTCCTTCCCCACTCCTCACCCGTCTCTCCCCCCCCTCCTCACCCCTCCTCACCCCTCTCTCCCATTCTCCCTCCCCTCTCACCCCTCTCCCTCCTCCCTCCCCTCCTCCCCCTTCTCTCCCCTCCTCCCTCCCCTCCTCACCCCTCTCTCCTATTCTCCCTCCCCTCCTCACCGCTCTCTCCCTGCTCCCTCCCCTCCCCACCCTTCTCTCTCCTCCTCCCTCCCCTCCTCACCCCTCTCTCCTATTCTCCCTCCCCTCCTCACCCCTCTCTCCCTTCTTCCTCCCCTCCTCACCCCTCTCTCCCATTCTCCCTCCCCTCTCACCCCTCTCTCCCTCCTTCCCCCTCCTCACCTGTCTCTCCTTCTCCACCCTCCTCACCCCTTCTCAACCCTCTCTCCCTTCTCTATCCTGTTCCTGTTGAGGATGGCCTTACCGGTGTCTTAACCAGTTCTTCCCTGCTGCCTTCCACACCACTCCCACTTCACCTGTCAGGACTTGTCCCAGAAAGAGATAGAGAGAGGGGGAGAGAGAGACAGAGAGAGAGAGAGAGAGAGAGAGAGAGAGGGAGAGACAGAGAGAGAGAGACAGACAGAGAGAGGCAGAGAGAGAAAGAGACAGAGAGAGAGAGACAGAGAGAGAGAGAGAGAGACAGAGAGAGAGAGAGAGAGACAGAGAGAGAGAGAGAGAGACAGAGAGATAGAGAGAGACAGAGAGAGAGAGACAGAGAGATAGAGACAGAGAGAGAGAGAGAGACAGAGAGATAGAGACAGAGAGAGAGAGAGAGAGAGAGAGAGACAGAGAGATAGAGACAGAGAGAGAGAGGCAGAGAGAGAAAGAGACAGAGAGAGACAGAGACAGAGAGAGAGAGAGAGAGAGACAGAGAGAGAGAGAGAGAGACAGAGAGAGAGATAGAGAGAGAGAGAGAGAGAGAGAGAGAGAGAGAGAAACAGAGAGAGACAGAGAGATAGAGACAGAGAGAGAGAGGCAGAGAGAGAAAGAGACAGAGAGAGAGAGAGAGACAGAGAGAGAGAGAGAGAGAAAGCCTTGACTATGTACAGACTCAGTGAGCATAGCCTTGCTATTGAGAAAGGCCGCCGTAGGCAGACATGGCTCTCAAGAGAAGACAGGCTATGTGCTCACTGCCCACAAAATGAGGTGGAAACTGAGCTGCACTTCCTAACCTCCTGCCCAATGTATGACCATATTAGAGAGACATATTTCCCTCAGATTACACAGATCCACAAAGAATTCGAAAACAAATCCAATTTTGAAAAACTCCCATATCTACTGGGTGAAATTCCACATCACAGCAGCAAGATTTGTGACCTGTTGCCACGAGAAAAGGGCAACCAGTGAAGAACAAACACCATTGTAAATACAACCCATATTTATGCTTATTTATTTTATCTTGTGTCCTTTAGCCATTTGTACATTGTTAGAACACTGTATATATATATAATATGACATTTGTAATGTCTTTACTGTTTTGAAACTTCTGTATGTGTAATGTTTACTGTTAATTTTTGTTGTTTTTCACTTTATATATTCACTTTGTATATTATCTACCTCACTTGCTTTGGCAATTTTAACACATGTTTCCCATGCCAATAAAGCCCTTGAATTGAATTGAATTGAATTGAGAGAGAGAGAGACAGAGAGAGAGAGAGACAGAGAGATAGAGACAGAGAGCGAGAGAGAGAGAGAGAGAGAGAGAGAGAGAGAGAGAGAGAGAGAGAGACAGACAGAGAGAGAGAGATAATTCAGAACAGGTGAATCCTACCTCCGATTGTGACTCATTCACTTGTTCGTCAAGTTCCAATTTTATGTCAGTAACTGTGCATCATCCAGCTCTCTGTCTATCGTCACATGTTTTACATTCCTCCTTTCATCCCTCCATACCTGTTGTACAAGATGGGTAGGATCTAACCATCACCTCCAGATGGGTATGATCTAACCATCACCTCCAGATGGGTATGATCTAACCATCACCTCCAGATGGGTATGATCTAACCATCACCGAGATGCTTGTTCTAGGTCCCAAGAAACAAAGAGATCTTCTGTTGAATCTGACAATTAATCTTAATGGTTGTACAGTCGTCTCAAATAAAACTGTGAAGGACCTCGGCGTTACTCTGGACCCTGATCTCTCTTTTGAAGAACATATCAAGACCATTTCGAGGACAGCTTTTTCCATCTAACAAACATTGCAAATATCAGAAACTTTCTGTCCAAAAATGATGCAGAAAGATTAATCCATGCTTTTGTCACTTCTAGGTTAGACTACTGCAATGCTCTATTTTCCGGCTACCCGGATAAAGCACTAAATAAACTTCAGTTAGTGCTAAATACGGCTGCTAGAATCCTGACAAGAACCAAAAAATTTGATCATATTACTCCAGTGCTAGCCTCTCTACACTGGCTTCCTGTCAAAGCAAGGGCTGATTTCAAGGTTTTACTGCTAACCTACAAAGCATTACATGGGCTTGCTCCTACCTATCTCTCTGATTTGGTCCTGCCGTACATACCTACACGTACGCTACGGTGACAAGACGCAGGCCTACTTATTGTCCTTAGAATTTCTAAGCAAACAGCTGGAGGCAGGGCTTTCTCCTATAGAGCTCCATTTTTATGGAACGGTCTGCCTACCCATGTCAGAGACGCAAACTTGGTCTCAACCTTTAAGTCTTTACTGAAGACTCATCTCTTCAGTGGGTCATATGATTGAGTGTAGTCTGGCCCAGGAGTGGGAGGGTGAACGGAAAGGCTCTGGAGCAACGAACCACCCTTGCTGTCTCTGCCTGGCCGGTTCCCCTCTTTCCACTGGGATTCTCTGCCTCTAACCCTATTACAGGGGCTGAGTCACTGGCTTGCTGGGGCTCTCTCATGCCGTCCCTGGAGGGGGTGCGTCACCTGAGTGGGTTGATTCACTGTTGTGGTCATCCTGTCTGGGTTGGCGCCCCCCTTGGCTTGTGCCGTGGCGGAGATCTTTGTGGGCTATACTCAGCCTTGTCTCAGGATGGTAAGTTGGTGGTTGAAGATATCCCTCTAGTGGTGTGGGGGCTGTGCTTTGGCAAAGTGGGTGGGGTTATATCCTTCCTGTTTGGCCCTGTCCGGGGTGTCCTCGGATGGGGCCACAGTGTCTCCTGACCCCTCCTGTCTCAGCCTCCAGTATTTATGCTGCAGTAGTTTATGTGTCGGGGGGCTGGGGTCAGTTTGTTATATCTGGAGTACTTCTCCTGTCCTATTCGGTGTCCTGTGTGAATCTAAGTGTGCGTTCTCTAATTCTCTCCTTCTCTCTTTCTTTTTCTCTCTCGGAGGACCTGAGCCCTAGGACCATGCCCCAGGACTACCTGACATGATGACTCCTTGCTGTCCCCAGTCCACCTGGCCATGCTGCTGCTCCAGTTTCAACTTCCACCTGACTGTGCTGCTGCTCCAGTTTCAACTGTTCTGCATTATTATTATTCGACCATGCTGGTCATTTATGAACATTTGAACATCTTGGCCATGTTCTGTTATAATCTCCACCCGGCACAGCCAGAAGAGGACTGGCCACCCCACATAGCCTGGTTCCTCTCTAGGTTTCTTCCTAGGTTTTGGCCTTTCTAGGGAGTTTTTCCTAGCCACCGTGCTTCTACACCTGCATTGCTTGCTGTTTGGGGTTTTAGGCTGGGTTTCTGTACAGCACTTTGAGATATCAGCTGATGTACGAAGGGCTATATAAATAAATGTGATTTGATTTTGATTTGTTTTGATCACCTCCAGATGGGTATGATCTAACCATCACCTCCAGATGGGTTGGATCTAACCATCACTTCCAGATGGGTAGGATCTAACCATCACTTCCAGATGGGTATGATCTAACCATCACCTCCAGATGGGTATGATCTAACCATCACTTCCAGATGGGTATGATCTAACCATCACTTCCAGATGGGTAGGATCTAACCATCACTTCCAGATGGGTATGATCTAACCATCACCTCCAGATGGGTATGATCTAACCATCACCTCCAGATGGGTATGATCTAACTATCACCTCCAGATGGGTATGATCTAACCATCACTTCCAGATGGGTAGGATCTAACCATCACTTCCAGATGGGTAGGATCTAACCATCACCTCCAGATGGGTACTATCTAACCATCACCTCCAGATGGGTGGCATCTAACCATCACCTCCAGATGGGTGACATCTAACCATCACCTCCAGATGGGTAGAATCTAACCATCACCTCCAGATGGGTATGATCTAACCATCACTTCCAGATGGGTGTGATCTAACCATCACCTCCAGATGGGTATGATCTAACCATCACTTCCAGATGGGTAGGATCTAACCATCACCTCCAGATGGGAATGATCTAACCATCACTTCCAGATGGGTGTGATCTAACCATCACCTCCAGATGGGTATGGTCTAACCATCACTTCCAGATGGGTAGGATCTAACCATCACCTCCAGATGGGTATGATCTAACCATCACTTCCAGATGGGTAGGATCTAACCATCACCTCCAGATGGGTATGATCTAACCATCACCTCCAGATTGGTGGCATCTAACCATCACCTCCAGATGGGTGGCATCTAACCATCACCTCCAGATGGGTGAGATCTAACCATCACTTCCAGATGGGTAGGATCTAACCATCACCTCCAGATGGGTAGCATCTAACCATCACCTCCAGATGGGTGGCATCTAACCATCACCTCCAGATGGGTGGCATCTAACCATCACCTCCAGATGGGTAGCATCTAACCATCACCTCCAGATGGGTAGCATCTAACCATCACCTCCAGATGGGTGGCATCTAACCATCACCTCCAGATGGGTAGCATCTAACCATCACCTCCAGATGGGTAGCATCTAACCATCACCTCCAGATGGGTAGCATCTAACCATCACCTCTAGATGGGTAGCAATCTAACCATCCCTCCAATTGATTCTAGCTGAATCAGGTGTGTTACAACTGGGTTGGAGAAGAGGGTTGACCTAGACAGATCTAGACAGATAACTCTATACCATCCAAAAGAAACTAACTACACAGACCCCCCTCATCTCTGTGCCCCACTGCCCACCACCCCCTCATTTCTGTGCCCCACTGCCCACCACCCCCATCTCTGTGCCCCACTGCCCACCACCCCCTCATCTCTGTGCCCCACCGCCCACCACCCCCTCATCTCTGTGCCCCACTGCCCACCACCCCCTCATCTCTGTGCCCCACCGCCCACCACCCCCTCATCTCTGTGCCACCCTGCACACCACCCCCTCATCTCTGTGCCCCACTGCCCACCACCCCCCATCTCTGTGCCACCCTGCACACCACCCCTCATCTCTGTGCCCCACCGCCCACCACCCCCTCATCTCTGTGCCACCCTGCACACCACCCCCTCATCTCTGTGCCCCACTGCCCACCACCCCCCATCTCTGTGCCCCACTGCCCACCACCCCCTCATCTCTGTGCCCCACCGCCCACCACCCCCTCATCTCTGTGCCACCCTGCCCACCACCCCCTCATCTCTGTGCCCCACTGCCCACCACCCCCTCATCTTTGTGCCCCACTGCCCACCACCCCTCATCTCTGTGCCCCACCGCCCACCACCCCCTCATCTCTGAGCCCCACTGCCCACCACCCCCTCATCTCTGTGACCCACTGCCCACCACCCCTCATCTCTGTGCCCCACTGCCCACCACCCCCTCATCTCTCTGCCACCCTGCCCACCACCCCCTCATCTCTGTGCCCCACCGCCCACCACCCCCTCAGCTTTGTGCCCCACTGCCCACCACCCCCTCATCTCTCTGCCACCCTACCCACCACCCCTCATCTCTGTGCCCCACTGCCCACCACCCCTCATCTCTGTGCCCCACCGCCCACCACCCCTCATCTCTGTGCCCCACTGCCCACCACCCCCTCATCTCTGTGCCCCACTGCCCACCACCCCTCATCTCTGTGCCCCACTGCCCACCACCCCCCTCATCACTGTGACCCCCTGCCCACCACCCCCTCATCTCTGTGCCCCACTGCCCACCACCCCCTCATTTCTGTGCCCCACTGCCCACCACCCCCTCATCTCTGTGCCCCACTGCCCACCACC